>NC_060156.1:5570479-5635209 GCF_021292245.1 Micropterus dolomieu | reverse complement strand
CGGTCAGAAACAGACTCCATGAGGGTGGTATGAGGGCCCGACGTCCACAGGTGGGGGTTGTGCTTACATCCCAACACCGTGCAGGATGTTTGGCATTTGCCAGAGAACACCAAGATTGGCAAATTCGCCACTGGCACCCCGTGCTCTTCACAGATGAAAGCAGGTTCACACTGAGCACATGTGACAGACGTGACAGAGTCTGGAGACGCCGTGGAGAACGTTCTGCTACCTGCAACATCCTCCAGCATGACCGGTTTGGCGGTGGGTCAGTAATGGTGTGGGGTGGCATTTCTTTGGGGGGCCGCACAGCCCTCCATGTGCTCGCCAGAGGTAGCCTGACTGCCATTAGGTACCGAGATGAGATCCTCAGACCCGTTGTGAGACCATATGCTGGTGCTGTTGGCCCTGGGTTCCTCCTAATGCAAGACAATGCTAGACCTCATGTGGCTGAAGTGTATCAGCAGTTCCTGCAAGAGGAAGACATTGATGCTATGGACCGGCCCGCCCGTTCCCCAGACCTGAATCCAATTGAGCACATCTGCGACATCATGTCTCGCGCCATCCACCAACGCCACGTTGCACCACAGACTGTCCAGGAGTTGGCGGATGCTTTAGTCCAGGTCTGGGGGGAGATCCCTCAGGAGACCATCCGCCACCTCATCAGGAGCATGCCCAGGCGTTGTATGGAGGTCATACAGGCACGTGGAGGCCACACACACTACTGAGCCTCATTTTGACTTGTTTTAAGGACATTACATCACAGTTGGATCGGCCTGTAGTGTGGTTTTCCACTTTGATTTTGAGCGTGACTCCAAATCCAGACCTCCATGGGTTGATAAATTTGATTTCCATTGATAATTTTTGTGTGATTTTGTTGTCAGCACATTCAATTATGTAAAGAAAGGAGTATTTAATGAGATTATTTCATTCATTCAGATCTAGGATGTGTTATTTTAGTGTTCCCTTTATTTTTTTTGAGCAGTGTATATGTGAATCGGGTCTGGGGTTTTCCTGACTTTGCAGTTTGTTTTTTAAGATCAAATTTTATGAGAGAAAATTAGAGTATTTTTGAATGAGGCTTGCTGTTTTTCATAATGAGTTAATACTTTTTAAATATAAATATAGTGGTTTACGCACACGCACGCACACACAATATAAGGTTGACTATGACTTTCTCTTTAAGGGAAGACTAACTAGGTCCGGACAAGCATGAAGCCGTGGATTGTCAGACACACACACACACGCAATTATAATTCCATTTCGTTGCTAGACAGTCCCTGTAATCAAGGCTGAAGTGAATATCCACACAAAGTAAAATCTCAATTGAAGTGACTAATTTAGTTTGGTTATCTCACACAATCTGACAAGTGGTCTGTGTGTTTGTGTCATTGAAATCAAATCACCATCATTGATCATTGAAATTCAAGGCCAGGCCTCCAGTCTGTCCAAGAAGTAATGAGGCGTCACAGTTTACGCTTTGAACATTTTTGCTTTCTTATTTCTAAGGGTTAATTAATTCACTGTAAAGTTAATAAATCTGCCATCGAGATGTCGAGCAGAGAAAGTTTAGCGTTTGGTGCCTGTGTGTATGTGGACTGTTCATTTGTGGATATGTACATTGTTGTTTTGTTTTGTTTGTGTGTGCTTGTGTTTGTGTGATATGTGGTCTTTACTGCATTGTGTTATACTATGGGATTTTGCAAATGTTACTTGATTTTACTGCTATAATGAGTCACTCTGGCAAAGAGCATTAGCTAAATACTTCCTGTTAACTTGAAAATTCGAAGGAGTCGGTGATTATTATGAAGACTCACTGATACAAAGTAATGATTATCTGATGCTTTTGTTTGTCTCAAACAAACAGCAAAAATAGTCATTTTGTACATGTAAATGGTTATTGAGTGTTTAATATTAGCTGTTCATCAAGCCAGTTGTATGATGAATTGCTGGTAAACATGGTGAGATTAACCCATTCAGATTCTCCATATAGATAATTTTCAAACTATAAATACGCATACTGGGCTTGTGACATGAGTTATTCCAGCAGGCAAGCAATTTGTAAATACATAAAAGTGGAATTGGTCAGTTTTACGAGAGTAGCTATGTTAAATCAGGAGTTAAATGAGAAATCTTTCAGTCTAGGTTTAGCACTTCCATAAAGCATCTTATTGGTAATCTAATTATACAAAGAGTCCTCCATCTACAGTTGATTACGTTTATCATTTTGAGTCTTCTGGTGTAAGCATTTAGTGTCATTAATTAATATCTAGCCAAATAATAGAAGTCGATGATTTTCTATTAGTACTGCTTTTGCTACTCTTTAAAACACTGTTCTCCACCCACTCCCTCTAATCCGCATCCTTCTCCTTTTCTTCCTGTATTTCGCTGTAGATGATGGTTCAGAGCCAAGTTCAGGCCGGGACACCCCTGCAAGTAGTTCATCCCGCCAGGGAGCGGGGGATCGGTTAGAGGAGAAAGGCAAAAAAGACAAGAAAAAGAAAGCAAAAACAAAGAAGAAGGAAAAGAACAAGGGGAAAGGGAAAGAGAAAGAGAAAAAGAAAGCAGAGGAGCTTGAGGAGACGGAGAAGAAGAGCAAGAAAATAGGCTTTGGCCTGCTGAGGTATGTAACTGTGTGCGTGAGAGAGAGAGAGAGAGAGAGAGAGAGAGATGGTTATTGGTTTAAAACTGTTTTAAACTTAAGCGTGCATTTGTAATCATATCCCTTTTTGTGTGTTTATCCATGTGTGTGTGTCCATGTGTGTGTACTGGACGACACAGTTCCTACACTACCTGATAAAATCTCTTCTGTCCAGCATGTGATGTTTCAAAACATTTTCAGATCACAGCGTTAGTGTGAGTTTGAGAGGAATTTTGTAAGTGTGTTTGGCGTCAGGTGGAATCAGTAGTCATGTTCTATCTACACACGATTCAGATCAGAATATCACAATGTATTTGTTACTTACGTTGTAACATATGTCTTAAACTTAATTTGGTTGATGTGACAATGTCTTTATTTATTGTCAGAAAATCAGATTAATGGAGTTTGTCATTCACAAATGCACGTACATTTTCTACTATCAATAGGGGCACATACGTAAATTAGCACAATCTCTGCACACCTTGTGCATTCATACGATATCAGACAAAAATAGCCTTTAAACATGAACACTGAAGTCTTTCTGAAACGCTATCACATGCTCACAGGCACACAAAGACCACTCTAAGACTGGTGCCCCACTTTCCGTAAGAGGTGCTGAAAATTATCTGCAAGAACTATTTCATGTGATTAACTGTAACACCATATCTCTCCTTGTGAATGGGACATAGGTAGACACACAGCATGAATGGGTCCGAGTGTTTCAGTGAACAATTTGTACTTTCTACCTTAATTCCTACCTAATATTTTCTGAAATGGGATTTCACATGACCATTACATAGATACAGATCTTAGGAAAAGCACTTGCATGCAATTTGATCTACAAAATACTGCGGCAGCCTTTTCAAAATACACTTACTTAAAAGTAGTCTGTGTGAACCAGAAGACAGAAAAACATTTCCAGATTTCAAATTCAGATTTTATCACTATGATTATCAGAATTGCATGTTATTTAAAGTGAAATATTAGGCAATTAGACTAATATGCACTAATTTTACTTGTACTTTTTCTTCACCTCTTCTCTACCTTGTTTTCCTCATTCTCACTTCAGTCGTGCTTTCGCTCTCACGTACCTATAGTGTTTAGTCAAAGACAGACATTTTCTTATGCTGAGCAGAAATGTTGCTTTTATGATGTTAAAATGATGTCTTTGTCAAGCACTTGAGTGTGTAAATGGCTCCTCTGACCTAAGTCAGTTCATAATTATGTCAAATCAAATGTATGCACAAGGAAGGCCATTACAGTGGGTGGGGGTGGATATGAATAGGTATGTGATGTGTAGTGTACAGTATGTTCCTTCATTCTTCACCCTGTAGTTTTAGTTTAATGTCAGATCTGCGTACCTGCTTATCTACCTGCCTCCATCTTTCTCAACTCCCCCCTGATGGATAAACCACTTCAACTTAGCAGAGCACAATATGCAACTTTGAGATGAATAAAAAAATATGAGAGATAGAGAAATGCGTGTCCCGCACTGCCTTCTAAGATCATATAAATAATAAGTTATTATCTCATTCTTCATCTAATAACATGTGTTATGTCCCTTTTTTAAAAATAAAAAAGACGACAACATGACAATGAAAGAAGGTAAGTCAATTGGCAGTGACAATTAAAGGTGATTTAATTACAACAACAAAAACAAACAACAAATTGCTTCAAATGTGGGTGACTATTGTAAGGGGGGGTCGTGCCAAATAAAATGAGGTGAAAAATACTCTTAAAGCATGGAGGAAAACAAACAAAGCCTGCTGGGTATGTATCAACAATAAAGCAGCATTATGTAAGATTTGAGTCTAATTCACCGCTGCCGTAAATATAGACATCTGTAAATGTGCATTCGTTATGATTACATTACTTATGATCAAAAACTAGCAAGTTGACAACTTGGCCAACATTTCAACAACGCAATAAATAGCAAACCAGCTACTAACTTATTACTTGTCTAAGCGAAAGAATGACCTCTCAGTAGACAACAAACGAGATTTATAGCCAGAAGGTAAACCTCTGGCTGATTTTTCTGAAGTTGACAATTATGCTACAATAATACAAGACACAGCAAGCTATTACTTAGTAGTCCAAGTGATGGTTAAGGGGCCAGTTTGTAGTTTGATGTTATGGTGGATAGATTGCTTGGCTGGAATGACCAAGAGTTCAGTCTTACGTAGTGCCATAACCGAGTGTTTTGGCCCGGAGCGACCATGAGAGAGACGCCATTCACCCTATTACGAGTCAGTGTACCAAATGATTTTGAAGTTTTTATTGTAAAATAAAAATACTACTTACTTGTTTCTTTAAATGTGAAAGTCTATCAGTTGATTTGCTATGAGGAGTGTGAGTCCCTCACACTCAAGATGGTCAGTAGCAGAATAAGTTCAAAATCAATCAATGATGTTGCCTGAGAGAAAACAAAAACACTCTTCTTCCTTGCTGCAGTAACATTTTAACTCACCGCTGTTCTCTCTCTCTGCTTCTTCTCGTGCACCAGGTGCCAAATATCGTGCAGGCATTATGTCTCTTTCAGGACGTGCCCTGTCATGTCTGAACATAGAGATTACCGGATTAAAGTCAGCATTTAGTATCAAGAAAGTGTTCTTCATGATTTTGACTTATTCCAAAATGATGTACAGATAAAGCCACTCTGTGTCTCTGAGGTCTACATGCTCCACATCTAAATCTTGCTTGTTTTGTGATTTGAAATATTAGCAGAAGAGAGATTCCTTCTTGACAGACAAACACAACTAGGGCTGTGCTATATGTGCGAACTATAAAGTAAGCTGAATGTCTGTGGGCAAGTCATTAAAATTACCTGACACAAACGTCACGGCTGAAACAGCTGGAGTACTTTAGTGTTGCGTTGCTCTTCCACACAACAGACATCTGTCTTTGGTATGCACTCCTTGTTTTTGCTTGCATGGTCTGAGTCCTCCTGTTCATTATCCAGTTATGAGTGAACTTCACTCTCCTCCACATTTGTGTGAATGCAAATTACTTCTCCGCAACACCGGCATGTGTGGAAGAACGGACCACGCTGTAAGTTAGTTTCAATTGGATATTAGTTTTACGTTGAATACTCATCAGCCGTCTTTCGAAAATCCAACGTAAAACTAATTTCACAGTGGTCATATCGTCATATCGCCCAGGCCTCAACACAACCATAGATTTTTCCTGTTCTGGTGTGGATTTTGAGTCATTCTTGCACCTGTATGGCTTCATTTTAAGGTTCATGGTGTTAGCATGGATCACTGTCAAAGCCATATTTAACCAACAAATTATTGGTGGCACAATGCCATAAAAGTCCTATAAATTTACATATTACACACCAGAGGAGCTTCATCATTCCTTCTCAGCCTTCGTCTGTAGCACAATCCTCAATTGCTCTTACTGTTACTGTTACAGCTCCACACCTAAAGATATATTTTTTCATCTTACTATGTTAACAATGTTTTAAGTGCTTCAGAGTTCAGGAAAGGTTATGCTCAATCCCTTTTTTCTGTGTTCATGCATCTCTCGTCCACCTATCTACCGTTCTGTTTGATTATAGTCTGGTCAGCCTACGCAGCGCACCCGAGAATATCTCCAGCTAGTCTTTCCTGTATGTACCTGTCCCTCCATCCATCCTTTCATCTAAGCAGCAATTCCCCCATCACGTCTTGCCTTAAGTGCTTTAAGAAACCAGATAATACACCCAAGGATGTATTAGACCTTTCCTCTACACCTCATCTCTCATCATCTTAAGAGGGCCTTGATTAGAGCCCATTGATAATATCAACCTTTCTCTCCCTCTATTTCTAGCTATATTTCTGTAACCTCTCTCCTTCTCTCTCCACCCCACACACCCCCGTAATCTTTGCGTCATTCCAATTTTTCCTCCCAGCCTGCTTCCTCCAGTTCCAGCTCCCTATCTGCGTTTGATTGCATGTAATGGCGATAAACTGAGTAGGCAAATTGGTACTATTCAGTACAGTTCAATCTAGCCCGGGCTGCTGATTTCTCATATCCATTTAAGGCCAGCTTTGATTGGCCTAATGGTCTGGAGGAGAGTTTACTCCAGTCAACCTTACTCCAAGGTGTCTTGTTTTAAATGTTAATGTTTGTCATCAGTTTGTTCACACATTTGACACACTCTATACCAAATACCACATAATGTTTCTATCTATGCCCCAGCTGCACAGTATTTCAAGTATCTTCACTTGTTGTTCCAAATTATACTGTAATTGCCAAAAATGCCTGATTACAATGTAGTTCTTCACATTAATGAAGAGAGGGTGTAGAAGTGTAGAAAGGTTCAATGCAATTACTGTAATGTTTCATTCACATTATTAACCCAGAAATCAAAGTGAGACTCTGAATGTTTGTTTGAAATGCCCTTTGAAGTGGACAGCTGGCTCTGTCATCTGAACTGCTGCCACCTGCCAATCAGATATGCCAATCATCTGTGTCTGTGTGTGTGTGTGTGTGTGTGTGTGTGTGTGCGTGCACGGTGGTAACCATCCAACCATCATGAATATTCATGTGGTGATAAAACATGATTGGTCACACAGTCAGATGGTCGTCATATAGTTGGCACATGGTGGCTGTGATTCTTCTTCAGATGCCGTGTGTGTGTGTGTCCAAGTTGTCTGCAGTTGTGTAACCCTTTGCTTACTCTCTGATCTGTGTGTCTTTTCCCTATCTTTGCTGAGATTGTTAAGGTTAATACTCAAAACAAATCTGGCAGCCCGCTGAACATTATATTGCGCAAACACACACATACACACAAGTACCTACAACCATAACCTGATGCTCTACAAACATAATTTACACAGGTTGAGAGTACGGTTCTCCGAGCTGTTCTGTTGTGTGTGTGTGTGTGTGTGTGTGTGTGTGTGTGTGTGTGTGTGTGTGTGTGTGTGTGAAGGGTTGTGAAAGGGAGGAGGGAGAGACACAGTCTGTACAAATGAAAATATGGTAATCTATTAGGTGAGACTGGTAATGTACAAGGTCTACCAGAAGCAAAGAGGGACAGGCGCTGCAGTTGCCAGTGCATCATGTTTATGTGGTTGTTGATGTGTGGTGCAAAGTATGTGTGCATGATGTTCATTTTCAGATTTAAAATTTGTGTAAATTAATGAGAATCTGTGATAATAAATGCATGGTTGCCTGCTTGGTTGTAGTCGTGCATCACCGTTCTCACTTCCATCTAGCCTCCGATGCTCTGTTTTATGTGTGCATATGTATGTCCATGTGCATATACAGTATTTTGCTGACTGGCAGCTGGATGATCTACTTTCATAAGAAAATGTTAAACTTACAACTCAAGGAGCAATGTAATTGGAGAATGCAGCCGCCAACCAAAAACCATATGAAGAGGAAAAAGAGCACAAAAACTTTTACAATTAGAGCATCTGTCTCTTCGAGCAATGAATCTGCTCATTTTCTTAACCTCTCATTGATCCCTATAATTATACTGTCCCCCATATTTGCCCCGCTTTGTCCTTCTTTCTGCTCTCCTTCTTTCTCCGCTCTCTCCAGGTGGTCATAATGCTGCACCTCTGTTAGATTTAAAGTGCTCCATCATTGTGATGATTAGTCCGCCTCAATTGTGGGGGTGCTTTTACTGGTCATTGCTGATTAGCTAGGATATCTTTTTCCCCCTTCCCTATATTCAAAGAACAAAATAAGAGAAATAAGGACAATTTAACAAAAGAATAGCCACATGTATGTTCTTCTAAGTCAGTGTAGAAGAGATTTCTGAAAATCCAGGGATGTCAGTTAAAATACTGTATTTGAACAAGTATCTGATGCATTTTATAGCTCTTTTGATTAACTACCAAATTACTCTGCTATTTAGGCTTTTCAGCAGCCAAATAACATGGTCAGGTTTGGGGAAAGGAAATGCAAAATCTGTGCAAAGAGGCTGTTTGAAGTTCTTTATTCAGGAAAAACCCTGTCTTTTACCAGACATAGCCTGTCATTGTTTCATAATTAGAGAGTACATGCTTGAAAGGGGGGAAGGACCCACCAGCTGCCAATCAAACATCATGACAGGAAGTCATTGGAGTGTCACGAACTGGTGTCATGCCTGCCAATCATCTGTGTGTGTGTGTGTGTGTGTGTGTGTGTGTGTGTGTATGCTTTGATTTGAATGCGTTGCTTCCTTGCACAGTGTCTGTCTGCTTATGTATGTTTGTGTGTGTGCTTGTTATCGAAGCACACTTGTCAATCATCCGTTCCCTCAGGGATCCATTTGCCAATGATAGTAAAGGGAGGCGTGTCCATGGAGTGGCAGAGGGAGGAAGTGAGAGGAAAGCGGAAGAATAGAAAGAATAGGTGAAGTGAGAGTCACAGATGTTTGCACTCGTTTTCTGCTCATTTGTCAGTGAGTTTTCTCCTGATAGACTATTCAGAAGCACAAGTGTGGAACAGCCCTCTGAACGCCCACTGTTCAGCATTCCAAGTAGCATGTCTGTGTGTATGTGCGTGCATGTGAATGCATGCATGTGTGTGTGTCTTGTAGTGGTTTGTTGTAAGAACCTGTTTTAGACCTACTGATGTTTTACCAAGTAATGCAGTGCTGACCAGTGAGAAAATGTTTTGTGTAACGTCACGATTAGAATATATGTAGGTTAAATTGTGGGTTTAGTTTAATTGTTTAGAGCATTAGGTATGTGAGAAAATGTAACAGGGGCTCAGGCTCCTGTTGTAGAGAAAAAAATGAATTAAGGGGGGGAATTAATTCACGTAATAATCGCGATTTTTATCTTCTAAGATTGATTTTGATTCAGAATTTTCAGAAGTATAGTTTCACCTCACTGCTGGCAGTGTTGACTTGCTGTGCATATATTCATACTTGCTTGCATAAAACACAGTTGGAGTGAGCAGTGTGGCTGGCTAGTGGCTACATTACAACATTAAAAAAGGTTGACGCACTACAGCGAACATTTACAATGTTGAACTCGTTCTGCATGAATGGTTCGGTTTTATTACAGAAAGATTTAATAAATGAAAACAGCCCACTATTATTTGTGAATCAGTTGAATTGTTGAATCTCAACCATAGACTGTATAAAAGAAGTGGAGGTAGTCATCGTGACGTCACCCGTTTTGAAGCCTAGAGTTTGGCCGAAAGTCACCGCCATGTTGATTTTGTTGCAACCAGCGGCACCGGACGTGACCATATTTGGACGAGACTGTGGAGCAAACCGCTCCGTGTGGTGCTAGCTAGCTTGCTTAGTTAGGTGCATCTGTAATTTACGTTAACTGTCATTTTAACAGGGCTGATACTTTTGTTTAGCGAACAACAGTCTTAAAACTAAATGTACTCACCAGTTAAACAAAGGTGATATTTAAAGCTATGTTTAAGTATATTGGCTCCTTGCAGAGTAAAGAAAAGTTTAATCAACCTTATTTGCCTTATGTTATTTAATAATAATAATAATTATGTGGTTATAATATTTACAACAAATTGTGTGGTGGTACATAATGTTGACCATGAAAAGAAACTTATTTGGACCTTGGTCAGACATCAGATGGTGAGTGTTTTTATTTTATTTCATCCTACCTTTTCCTACACAGATGGAAGCTTTAAGTAACCTGTGTATAGATGTTTAATTAAATCTTTCTCACATGCAAATGAGTAGTCATACAAGTACCATACAGATTGCGGTGTTAGGTCATGAATATTCATGAGTCATCATTTTTTCCCACTGTCAACAGAACAAGAGGTAATTTATTCATCCTAACTGGCTGCTAATCAGCTGTTCTTACTCTGATATTCCTTGTGAAATTATTCTCAAGCATACATAAGCATAACTTCTAAGCATAAGCGTAATGTTCAGAACACTTTTAACATTTAGGCTATGTGTGTATGTTGTGTCTGTTCATCACACGTGCCTTTCCATTTGCCACAATTTAGTAATTTATCATTCATTAAAGATAGAGTAAACTTTTTAAAGTTAGTCTCACGTCCAGCGTCTTTCTTAGTTTGTAAATGTGTGCTGTGGTGGGTTAGATAATGGTTTGTAATTTGACTGATCACTCATGTTGGACAGAAGACATCTTAAAAAACGACAGACATGGAAAAGAAGTTGCTGACAGGCAGAAGTCATAATTACAAAAAATTAAAGAAACAAACAAAAATGAAGCAAATTGATCTTAATACAAAAGTGAGGGAAAAAGTCAAAGGTGAGTGTCATGACATCGTGATATAAGCCAGTTCACTTCCCATTCACTTAAATTGTCTTTTTTCTCTTAACTTAAGCATGCAAAGACAAACACTCAGCTGAGTATCAGCCCAGACACCCTCTGTGGTCAGCCTGAAGACGGTGGCAGGAGAAATACTTCCCTGCTGTGGTATCTCATGTGTGCAGCTTTCCATTTCTATTACTTCCTCCTTCACTTGCAAAAGGCCACATGCACACACACACACATACACTCACACACACACACACACACACACACACACACGCCTTATTTAATTGTTGCATGTCTATGGCCTCTGTATGTTTCTGTAGATTTTATGTGTATCGTTCAGTTGTGTGTGCATCCGTGCATGTTGCCACCCAGGATACCCCAGTAATAACAATATCAAGAGGGACTAGAGAGAGAGAGAGAGAGAGAGAGAGAGAGAGAGAGAGAGAAGGTCTAATTAAGCTGTAGGTGTCCATTATCTTTCTACATCTTTTTTCCCCTCTATATCTCCCTCACTGTTCTTTTCCCTTCCATTTGCTGCTGAATGTAGGTCAATCAAAAATAGTTACAGATGGCTGATGGTACTCCATATTTAACTTAGGTAGCCGATGCTTTTAACCAGATTTTGAAAAGTTTAAAGCATCTGTTTCAATTTTCACAAATTTAACTCCATATCATTTTATTTTATTTTTTGTCATAATGTCCTCAAAGAAGCAGAATGGAGATAATCCTGAAGCTAAAATGTGTGTGTTACTTTTTTCTTCAGCACTAAAAAATATGTTGTTGTTTTTACCTTCTTACTCTTTTACTTTTCAGTATCTAGTGCTTTCCCATTAATTGTCCACAACCCTAATGTAAAATACCTCTATGTCTGTTGGATAGAGTTGGTCTCTTAGGTCAGTATGGAGAATTAAATAGCAAGGTGTTGGATTCATGTTATTGTGGACAGGTAAGTTAACGCTTCATTTATTTCCAAAAGGGAAATTATTTAGTCAAGCTCCTCCTCATTCCTCTCATAATTGAAAACAGGTCATGGCTTCTCATCATTTGATCCACTAGGGTGTGTTTGATTGGTTCATTTGCCATGTTATGTTACAGAGAAGGACAGAAAAGCAAGAGAGGAAATAGAGATGACAGTATAGAAGAGAGGAGAGGAGGGGCTGTGAGAGAAGTGTTTGATACCATGGGTCGACATGCCAAGCATGACGGCCAGATGAAGGGGTGAAGGCGAGGTAATCTGTGATGGAAAGACACAGAAATGAGGGTAATGAGAAAAAAGGAGGAGAGTGCTGAGGTAAAAAAAAAGAGAGGTGAGAGAGGGGTAAGTGAGGGAATGAGAGGGAGTTGAAGGGAAGGGTAAGCCTCTAACTCTGTAGGTAGCGGTAATTAGAGCAAGGCTTGTCCCCTGTGAGATGAAGACACACTCACTCTGTTAATGCATGCACATGGTTATACCCCATGCCCCCCCACCAACCCCCATTAAGCATTTCAACATATTAACTTATATATTACACCTTTTCTTTTACTACAGCATTGCACAGACATGCACAGGCTAAACTACAACACAGTCCCACACTTTAAATTGACTATGAATGTTGTTTTAAATAATGCACAAGCAGGTTCAGCGATGCTTCAGAAAGATCAGCGGGTAGCAAAGAAAAAATAATACATCAGTAGATTCACTAGATAAATAAAACATTAAGGCATGTTATAAGGTCACCGTTTGCATGTTGGATAAATTAACTATTTAGCAGCTTTGATTGGCTCAATTAACCATATCCTACTCACTGTATAGCTGCTAGGGTGTAAAGTTGAATGAGCTACTAAGAGATGAGTTTATTAGTTTATTTACTTTTTTCTTTTTTACATCAGCTCGTGAGCAGGCTATACGTGTTTATGGCATTTATAGCCTCTGATAGCTATCAATATCTAATATCTATATAATATAAGTCAGAGCTTTGTCAGCATAAAAGTTAACTTAAATCCTGTTCTTGGGTTGAGAAACAAAAAATGAAAACAACAATCATTCACTGTAAATAGTTTTCTCTTTTACACCATGCATCCACATACAGTGTTGTGGTAATACTGGTTATCTTGACTAAATGTTGCTTGTTTCTCTTGGTAGACAGAGATGCTGTCAACATCTTCATTCAATAGCAAATGCCAGTGTGTCCGGCCCGAAGGCTGAAGCCACCATTAGTCATTCGCATTTAGCTATGAAGTTTAGTCAGGTGTGTGTGTTTTTGTGTGTGTGCAATTCAGGGTCCTGTCCAGGTAATGACTTGTGCAGTGTCCAGTAGTGCTGAGTGTGCTGTTGATGCTGACCTCACACAATCTATATTGACTGGTGTGGTCTGAGTATTGATATGTGGCCACTTAAAATGGGCCTCTAAGTATATCCTGTGTATGCCAACTTTTAATTTAGAGTAGACTGTATAGAGTAGTAGTTACTATGTTAGGCACTAGCTTTTAGGGCTGCAGCTAATGAGTATTTTCATTTGATTAGTTAGCAGTATTGATTAGTTGTTTGGTCTATAAGATGTCAGAAACTGGTGAAAAATGTCAATAAATGTTTGCCAAAGTCCAAGATATATATATATATATATATATACAGTATTTGTATGTTATAGTTTAATGTATGGATTTTGAGTGATTCATGTTATAAACAAAAACAATCAAAGAGGAAAGAATGACAAGAAGAGACGGGTATGACAAAAAAAGCCTTTGGGGCATTTCATTTCATTTTCATTTTTGGATATTGAGTCATTTATAAGGTGCAGCAAGAGGCTGAGTGTGATTTACCTTACATTACTGCTGAGTTCTATGTATGCAGGTGCCATTGTTTGCCTCTTCCTATTTTTTGTTTCTCGCTCTCAGTACCCTGTACATCTCTTGGTTGTTGAAATTGTGTACAAGCTCACCTAGCAGAGCACATGCACCATGTACCAGTGAGTCCTTACCGCAGTGTCCCGGGTTTGAATCCAATCCGCAACTCATTTGCTGCACGTCTTTCCACCCTCTCTCTCCAGCATTTGCTGTCTGTCTTCGGCTGTCCTATCATCAATAAAGGCAAAAAAATCGCCCAAACAATAGGAATCTTGCGCGTGAGAAATAATATGATTTGCTCTTGACATATGACATAAATCTGACGGCATACCAACATTGTATTGGTCCTGACACTCAGTCACATGCTGTGCCATAAGCTCTCGCAACGAATAACAAAGTGTGTGTATCTGCGTTTATGTCACTGTGTGTGCGTTTGTTGTAAGAACAGTACAAATGTGTTGTTTGTTCCTCATCTGCTTCCACAGAACCACATCATGCCAAAGGCTGTTAAAATCCCCATGCTGAGCTATAATATTATGATATTTTTCTCTCTCTGTCTCATTGTTTTTGATGCCCATCTCTCTTTGTCTTTCTGTCTGCATTGCTGCTTCTCTCTGTCCAGATTCGGGAAGAAAAAAGAGGAGAAGAAGGAGGCAAAAGCAGCTCTGCAGCGACAGAAGACAGACATTCTGAGTGATCATGAGCTTGAGAGGATGAAAGATGAGAGGGAAAGGTGGGGAGCGTTCTGGAAAAGAGATGATTATGATTTTTTTGTGTTTTAAATTTGCTGACATACAGATATTGTGAATATCCAGAGTACACAAGTCACTTTATTGCAGATGATGTTCACGTATCATTCTCATGGAACACATTGAAACCACTATTAACAGCTCTTACATTCCTTTCTTTTATTTCTTCTCATTCTTTCCGTTCTCTCTACCCCTCTGTGCTCCATTCTTGTCATTCCTGAGTGCTAAACTAATGGTGCAGTTTTGTGTGGTTTGTTTAAAGATGTTTCTTTGTGGTAGCCTTTGTTATAACTCAACAAACTGTCATTAGCCCACTCATGAGAACCATCAGTGTTTCAATGAGATTTCTAGACGTCTTAACTGGCTCTCCATCTGTCTGTCAGAATCGAGGCAGGGCATCCTGAGCTGCGAGAGCACCGACCCAGAGACCAGCAAGGCGGTGGCGGCTCGGCATATCCAGATGTGGAGGATGACGACACAGACCCCAACTATGCCCGAATACAGTCCTTCAGGGGCAGAGATATGGGTTCAATGCCCCAGCCGCTGTCTCAGTCACCTCCCTACAGTACAATTCAGCACGCCCATGCTCGCACCCCGTCCCCCCAAGGTCCCTCTGCCTTTCCAGGGCATGGGAATCATGGCAACGACCCTGTAGCCATCCCTGATGATGACCCCCTTGATAGGCTGTACGCCAAAGTCAATAAACCAAGGGGAGCTGGAACTACATCTCCTCCTGTCTCTGCTACTGCTAATGACAGGTAAGACACCATAACCTTCTCGGGATTCACTTCTAGCTTCGGGCTCTTGCTTTAGTGTGGTAGTTATTTTTCAGAAGCGCAAAGAGGTTTGGTTCATTAGTGTGACAAACTGTGGCAGAATTGGTTCAATTTGATCACTTTGTCTTACATTTTAACATCTAAAAGTTCCCATCAGGTATAGTCTAGTTTAGTCTTTTTAAAACCAGCGGATAAACCTGGGCGCCCTTCCTAGAGTTAGGCCTGGACAGGAAGCTCCCAGGTTTCTGTCCACTCCCATCCCTCTTCAGGTTTACAATGCAATGTTATATTGCTGATGCTTCATATTTCTCCCTCTCTTTCCCACCTCACCTGTTTAAATCAGGTTTGGCTGTCACAGGCCAGTTTGTGTGTGTGCGTGTGTGTGTGTTTGTGTTTGAGAGCAAGAGAGAGATGGAGACAGGCAGACAAAAAGAAAAAGATTGAATTGTTTGTGCTTGCTTTGAGCTTCAGTATGAGCGAATGTGTACTCACATGCCCACTGACATATATATTGTGTGTGTGTGTGTCCCAGCAAGAAAAACAACCCACCGCAGGGTTCAAAGTGTTCCTCTCAGCTCCACAATCCTTACTCCTTACCTTTATTACGTCAGTCACAGCTCACTTACTTCTGAATATATCTACCAGTACAGATATTCTCGCATACACACACACACACACACACACACACACAAACAAACACACACACCATATTGCTGTGCCTGCTTGATGGACAGCTCCAGGCTTCATAGAAATGTTTTTTGACAGTGTCTGTCTCGTATTGTTTCCTCCATGCATAAATAATGTTCCATCATGGAAAGTCAAGACTCATTTGACCTTGGTTTCTAGGGTTGACTTTATTTTCATTAAAAGTGAATTGCTATTTCTTTTTTTCTAAATGCACAAGGATATGGAATCCAGCAATGTTCAAACCTTAGACAGGCATGTTATACAGTGCCAGGTTCTTCTAAAGCCAAACCAAAGGTCATGGGTGAGCCACCACTGTCTTTAATTAAATGTAAGTAAATGCTACATAACATAAAAACAATTTGTCGTAACTTCAGTCTTTTCTAATTCTAAGTATTATGTTGTATTTTGTTGTGAAATTGTATGTTTTTGAAACAATCCTTAACCCATCAACCGTCTCATATTCACACATTATTATTTGGATTATGTAAATGCACATTGTTTGCTTGGGCTGCAGTAATGCAATGCATGGTTAAATGTGCAGCTAAATATAGTAATTACAGCAGACAGTTTGTGGGTATTTAGCTTGATTTTTCCAATACTTACTCACTTAAGTTTCCCAATCTATTTCCTTCTTTAAAAGAAGAAAAATAAGTCTAAGAATGTCTTGATTTTGCAAACCTGTATCCATGTCCACCGCAGTCCTGGCAGATAGAGCTATTCATTTATCATCACTTCCTGAAACCTGATGAGGTAGACAGAAGGAAGTCCAGGTATTGGCTGATAGTAATCGATGGTGCCAAAAAAAGAAGGTAGTGTGTCAGCGGTGTCTGTGTGTGTGACTCAGTGTGTGCGTGACTCTGTGTTACTGTGCGTTGAGGGAGGCCAGAGCTGCGGTATGCATGTGGGAGACGGAGATAAACAATTTTGCTAAGGACTCCATTCCATCAGCACCTCAGCAAGGCAATGAAGCACACCGATTTATACACACACACACAGAATGAGTAATGCAGAGGTAAAAACACCTACAGCTCACAAATGTACACAGTTGTGTGTATGTAGACTGAATATAACATATAGATGAACTCCTGTCTGTTAGAAAAGCATGTCATGAATATTAAAGAATGTCTCAACAAGCCAAACAACGAAACAGGCAGTACCTCAGCCTTGAGACAGTGCTGGGTAATAATGATAATTTAAGAATGAAACAACACCATTGGCTGAAATTAGGCTGCCCTGGAAACTGTGAGTGCTGCTGGAAACAATCAGTTTGCTTAGTCATTGGAAACAATAATAACTTTTAGTAGGTCTTGATTCAGAAATAAAGATCACCTAGAATATTTAGTGAACAGGACACAGCACTCCATAATGCTTCCTCTAAACTTGGAAGATTTACCTTTTAGTTGATTTGAAAATGATTGTTGCATTACAAAGTTGATATCTTCTTAATGGAACAATAGTTTAAAGTAGTAAACATCTTAAATTTGTTGTGCTTCGCTTACTTTGTGTAGTAATGCTGCCTAATTAGTAATGAATAAGTCTGATTATACCGCTATTGTTTTGTTTGTCTTAATGTCTTTTCATCAACTGTCAGCAACACACAGCAGAATTGACTGACATCTGCAGTGTCCCATTCCTTTATTGCCCTTTTAGTTTGCTCTGTAACTACTGGTGCATCTCCAATAATTTGAAAATCCCCCATAGTGATTTTACTCTGAACTGGGTCTGAGCCAAACACTAAAAAAGCTTGTAAATGCACACAGTATTCTTTCATTGCTGCAGGTATCTCTATGATGCACGTACGACAAAGAGCACATCAGTAGGCGCTCAGTAGCTGGCCCTGCTTAACATAATGTTTGAATCTGTCAAAAGCTGTGACAAACTCCACAGTAGAGGAGCAACAGGTCGATACTTTCAACATAACAGCGACGACGATAAGAGTACATTAATTAATGTGGGTGGCGCAGGGGTAAAATTGTTGTCTAGCATGAGCGACTTTACAACTGGCTGTGCCTAACCAATCGTCACTCCTAATGCCTCAACCCAACAGCTAATCAGAGGCAGAGTAGGGCGGGTCTGACAGCTGAACAGGTGAGACTGCCGAACGAACTGTCCGTTGGACAGCAAGCCTGATATAAGACAGAAGTAAGCCAGCTTACAATGTTAGCTGTCCTGTCAGATACAGTAATGTTGCCAATTTTATAACTTTGCCCACTGTTATTGACCAATAATGTTAGCTAAGCTAATTGTTCAGAGCTATGTCAGCAACCTGGATGTAATATAGGCTAACGTCAAAGTAAAAGGTACTTTATTTGTCACATACACATAGTGAGATATAACCCATCCCTGAAGGGAGCAGTGGGCAGGCACTGTAGAGCGCCTGGGGACCAACTCCAGATTGAAATGCAGTGTCAGCAAAGGCCGGGACGACCGGGGTTCAAACCCAGGACCTTTTTGCTGTGAGGCCACAGTGCTATCCACTAGGCCAACATGCTGCCCAAACAGGATCAACGTGTCGGCATCTGTGCTATTTACACTGGGGGAGCAGGGGACATATCCCCATCACTTTTTGAAATCATTTGTTAAAAAAGCTTTGAAAAAGAGCTTGCAACATGAAATGGCAAAGAACCAATGAAAGTGCTTTGAGAAAGGTTTATTTGCATTTTTAAGTAAGAATTAACAAGCTACAGATTATAAAATGACCCCAAAACATGCAGCACCAGTCAGTGACTTTACCAACTTTTTGGCCAAGTTTTCTGTTCTCTCCCTTTGAACACGACAAAAGAGAGGGGGGAAATAATCATGCCTGCATGTGTCCTAATTGAGCAGGGATGATATTTCATGAGAACGTTGATACAGTCTACAGGAGAAACATGTGAAAGCAGCATAGAAATGCCTGAGAGCTGCACTGCACAAGATTCTGTAATATTATAATTTTGAATTGTCACCTGCCACCTGAAGTTTGTGTTTCCCTTTACATAAATAAAAACCGTTTTCATCATAAGTTGATGTAGGAAAGGCAGTGCAAGAAATTAAGTGTTTAATACTCAAAACTTTCTGGGGGAATACGCCCTTACGTCCCCACTACTTTTCAACACAAAGTGACGTGTCGGTATCTTTCTCTTGTTGCAGTAGACAAATGCACGTTTTGTATACAACTTGTAAGCTTAAAAACAGATCGCTCTTACACCGTCTCTCTGCTTGCATATCCTTCTCACCTTTTTTTTTTACCCCCCGACCAGTTTGCATGCCCGGCTTTAGTTAGCCATATGTAAGCAAGCAGTCACACTTTTTCCAAGTTTTCCAAGAAATAATTTAAATCAAAACAAGGCTGCATGCAGTCTTCCACGCCAGTTTAATCGTCTTTGCAGTTGTTCAGACATCATGTCACTTTCTTCAGGTATCTCACATGGGCATCAGTAAAATCGCAATTTACATAATAGGTCTTAAAAAATAGCCAATTATACTCCACAGCACACATATACAGTATGTGTCTGGCTGCATGTGTGCATTTTTGTAGGTGTTTATAAGCATTTAAACTGCTCTATTATGGAAGGATAGTTATTTAACCACACAGCGAAGTGATATATCACACAGTCTGCTTCTCAACCAGCGCACCACCTTTAATTCTAAAGGGCACAGCCAGCTCAATTTCTTATGCATGGCAGAGTTTAATGCAGACTCATTTAGTAAACCAGTTACACACACACACACACACACACACACACACACACACACACACACACACACACACACACAGACACAAAGCCATGAATGTGTTTGAGAGAAAAAGCACACAAAATCTCTCTCTCTCTCTCTCCTCTCTTTTCACAAAGGGAAGGTTTTCCTTTGTAATCTTCCTTTACGTTAGACAATATCCACAAGAAGGCATCTCATTTTGAATATGCAATTGAAAACAATGGGCGTCCATAGGAGCATTTCCCGGTTGTTTAATTTTTTGGTATCAATCAAATTAATAGTTTATGATCTCAAAGTCATCTGCCAAAATGCACACACCTTTACTGTGTGATCGGCTACAGAGTAGGTTAGAGGTGACAGAAAGTCGTCTTCTTATATTAACTGCTAGAAAGCCCCCACCCAAAAAGCTAAGTCTTTGGGGGTCAAAAAGCCAGCTAAGTGTGGATGAAGTGCTAAATCTAAGAGAGAGAAAAAGATACATTTTCAGATTCAGTCAGCTTATTGTGGACGTACAGTCTTTCTCCTGGTGTCCACCCTCCTGCGGCTGTCCGCCCCTCTTCCATCTCGGCACACAGATGGACAGATTGGAGGGCCTGAGTGGCTCACGTAGGGAAGGACGTAGCAAGGGAACCAGGGTGAGAGAGAAAAGGACCCAAGAAAAGGAGCTCTTTAGAAGATTTTTAAGTGGAGAGCAGGATTCTTTGCCCACCCTCAGCGAACACACACACATTCACTATCTTTCCCACTCCCTGTCGTCCTGCCAGTAGAACCATTTTGTCTTGTGCACTCACACACTTAGGTGCATGTACAAAACAGGTAGTTAGGATGTCAAACGCACGCACACGCACACACACACACACACACACGCGCGCGTAACTAGTCCATTTTCTGAAGTGACCACCCAAGCCTTAGATGAGTGCTGCCCTCCGTTTTCTTGAGTGGGTGCCCCCTCCCACCCTCTCCCAACCACCACCACCACCACCACCACCACCTAACCCTTCCAAGTGCCCCTTGCAGGTTACCATAACAACCACGACCTCTGGCACTCCACCAATTAGAAAACAAGCAGCCTGGAGAGACCAGAGTGGAGTGAGCTTCAGAGAGAGAGAGTGTTACTGTAGCGCATGAGCGAAAGATAAGTCAAATAACCTCAAGAATGAAAGACAAAAGACACGTAAAAGCATAGCTTCTCCTACTCTGAGACAATGAATAGCGCAGTACAGTGATACTTCTGAACATCTAATGCAGTGCAGTAACCTTGCAACAGATGTCTTTGCTTATAATGTTGCATGTTTTGAGGGAGAGAGAAAGAGGTGTTGATTCAGTCCTGAAGTTTTTGTCATCATGTCCTATGCTGTGTTAGTAAGGTGTGAGTAATGTTTTCGGCCTGCCCCGTGTGTATAAAAGATACGCAGACCTACACTTTACACAGTATAATGTAGAACACATCTTATATACTCACAGTTTACATAGGTTTTGTCAAGAATTTGAAGACACATGCCATAAGCAAACAATACCATGTTCAAGATGACAGAAGTGGTATTACCAAATTATGCATTTGAGTGCATCTGTTGAATCGATAACGCTTATAAAATGTTGCCACTTTCTGAAAAGACAAAGTTCCTGTTCCACCCCTCTCGTCCCTCCTTATTGCTGCTCTGTTTGTGTTTGTTTTTACTTTTGCTTGACTAAAGAAAATACACATGTTAGGTGTGATTTTGCCATTGGCTTTCACATGTCCCACCATCTGCCATTGTGAGAAAATCTGAAAAACTTTAGCTTTGTTTGTGCTGGAAAAGCAGACGTCCCCTTACTTTCATACAGTAATACAGCAATCCATGATACAGCGTAAGATGTAGTGTAGAGGCAGCCAGGCTTCTTTTCACTGCTAAAATGCTACACATGGGCAAATTTATGGATTTTTACACCAGACACTTTACCTTACCTAACATATTTAAGCTTGCATATGTAGATTGCACTCGTCTTACCTCGCTGAGTACATGGACGGAAACATTGTGCGCTCCCAAAATGTGTATTAAGAGTGAAAATGGTGAAAAGAGACCAAGAGAGACATAGAGGGAGGAGAGGGAGATGAGCTTTTAGCATTGCTTGGCTGCTCACTGGAGAGGCTTTCTTTGCTCCATGTTAATTAATCAGACATTCTCCCAGCTCAATGAGTGCCACACACACACACACACACACACACACACACACACACAGAGTAATAAAAACTCACTGTCTTTATCTTACACACTTCTCACACACACTGGAGGTGCTTTTAGTGGGTGCCAGGTTGGTCTGTGCAAGTACTGTTTTCCGCATCACTCTCTTCTTGTAGGTAATTAGTTTTGGTTGGGCGGGGGCTCTGTGTGTGTGTGTGTGTGTGTATTAGGGGATGTATCTTTGGGTAGTAACATGATTTTGGCACTAATAAGCATTACAGCAAATGATATAAGTCACAAAGAACAGCTCATTACTGAATGAACCGAGGTTACTTACTTGAAACACAAAATGCACCGATAAATAGCTGCAGCACGAGCAGTAGCTTACAGGCCCGATTTGTAATGGCTTCTATCACATTTCAGTCAATTTTACACGGATCCAATGCAAGTCCCGCTGTCTCTTTGCAACATCTGCACATGTGCCCTGTGACCTGCAATTAATGGCTTACCTCTCCACAGCTTTGGTTGTTTGTTAAAGCATCTTAAAACAAAAGTCCCCATTCCCTATGACTGTTCGAATCTTTAATCTTTACAAACTAGTTTTAATTGTTTTAACTTCTAAACAGCACTGCAGATGTGCATTTGTCCCACAAATGGGCGTGGCAGATCTACAATACACTCTTATGAGTTATTTAAAATACTTATTTTGTGTTTTGTTGAGACCATGAGATGTATAAGAAAATTTACATTATTATGGAAATTCTGTAGAAAGAAATGTGGTATTTTGCACTAATTTATAAACTAAGAGGAGCAATCACATTCAAGGACGATGGCGGATATGAGAGAGAAGTGTGGAGTGTTTTGGAACTAAAGGGCAGTAAAATGGAAGGTTAAGTGGGATTAGGAATAAAGAGGAAGGGAAATTAAAGAAAGAAAACGGAGAAAGGGTGAAGCAGAAGAGAGGCATGGAGAAGAAAGAGCCAGAATGAGTAGCAAGAGGAAGTGTTGAAGAAAAGGGAGATTTTGTTTCTAAAAGCAGGAGGAGAAAGGTCGGAGAAAGAGGAGAAAAAAGACAAATGAACAGAATGGAAAGAGAAGAGGAGCAGACTGGAGAGACTGTGATTGAAAATGATTGAGAGCCAGTGCATGTTTAGAGCTTTAAAAAAAATGAAAGAGAAGAGGATTATTTGGAAGAGAGAATAGGGTCCAAATGTTGTGGGCTGAAAGGACACATGAGTGGACCCAAATAATTACAGGAATGAGAAAAGTGGATGAACTAGCGAAGAGAAAAGGAGAAAAGATGAGGTAGCGGGGGACTCAGAGGGGAAGAGAGGCTAAGTGGATGTTTTGGGATAATTCACCAATGAGATGAAGAACGAGGTGGACGGATGGACAGAGAAGGGCAAATTAGCAAAGGGGAAAGAAGAAAGTAAGTAAGGGTTAAACAGAACTGAGATGCTGGGAGTAGAGAATGTGAAGAGGGGCTAAAAGAGAGGAATGAGAAGAGGTGGGGGAGGCAAGTGATGGAGTGCAGACGAGGGCCAGAGTGTGTGTTTTCCGAGCTCAAAGCTTGCGATTCAGCCTGGCTAATAAGGAAAAGCTCTCAAGAGGCACTTGTCTGCCCCATCCCTTCCTCCCCCTTGGTCTCTTTCCCTCAATATACCCTTTCTAGGTCTCTCTCCCGCCTGTTGCACTCTCTTCCTCTCATTTATGATTTCCGTCTCTCGTATTTGCACAAGTAGTTCTCGATGAAAAATAAATTCCATGCAAAGGACATCCTCCCGCAGTGGAGCACGTACACGGTAAAAGGACACTTGGGCACAGCCTCTTAAAAGCACACACACAAAGAGAGGAACACGCTAAAAGTTTCAAGAGACGGAAGGTAAACGCTGAGGGACAGAATTAGCTTTGTACATCTTTGATGTTATTTGCCATCTACTTTCTAGATGTTTTTGTCCCTGTACTCAATCTTACCTTTTTCATGCAGTAGGGAATATGAATTAAATTGAAATTTTAGTTGTAGCTAAGCAACACGCACACTGTGTGTATATTCTGTGTTGTACTTGGCAAAACACTTTTATGATGGTGAGCATATAGGGACAGCCTCCTGGTTAATTGGGGGATAGGCTCATGTTTGTTTGTGTGTTCCTACAATGCCAAGGAAGTTAGCGTAATCTACATTGTGTTGTGCTATGTGCCTGTGGTTGAGTGAGTGTCTGGGTGTTGTAGTGTAAAGGGATTCTCTGCTTGTTGCTGTCAATAAAGCGCCTGTTCTAAAAGAAGAGAACTGCCTCGCTGAGTTCATCATGATTCTCGCCACAGCTCGACACATTTTTTTATATCCATATACAGTACTCAACATGAGCTTGCATTTAATGTAATCACAGTGAATCCGGTCAAGTGCCACGTCGTAGCAGTGTGTGCACCATGATTACCTCACTTGATATATGACATTCACAAGTGTTTATATTATGGAAAACTCCTTTTATAAAAAAATGAATACTAAAGAAAAACTCTTTAGTTAAATTTAGGTTAGGGTTAATAATCATACTCGAGCTTGGGTGGAATCATTCTGGTTAAGATAAAGGCTGCGGTTTGGCTTAATTAAATCTAATAAAACCGCTCTAGGTTGACTCCAAATATTTGTATAACAAGCAAAGGCCAGAGAGCATGGGACAGATGAGGTCATGTGAAGTAAAGGTCAGCTGGAGTGACTTCTCAAAACTTCTGGAGTAATTAGGGAGATTGTTAGTCAAGCTAGAAACAAGTTTGAAACAGCCTAATGGTAGACATGTAAGTAACACTTTGTAACACATGGTAGACGTGTACATTAATGCTTTGAACAGTGCCTGTACTTTATAACAAAAGTAATACAGTTCATGGAAATAGCCATAACATTGTTATTTGGTTTGTATGCTGAAGTCTGACCTCCACCACTTGTGTCAGTAGATACTGCACCTTTCCTACTACAGTTTTTCTTTCTGTTTAGAACTCTAATATAACTTGATAATGGCTCTGAAATAGCCTGTTATCTTTGTATATACTTCAAATATTGTCCTGTGCCACAATAGTGGTACAAAAATAAACTGCCCAAACCTTAACCTTACTGGTGGCAGAAAAACTGTAAACTGCTCTTGTGAATCATTTTGGTAATGGCATAGAAAGGGATGGATAACCTGTCCTGCCAACTGGGGCAAAATAACATTTCATTGATAATTTTAAAGTCAGTGACAAACAAACAGTTGTGTTGTTTCATTAGGAGGACTTGGAGTACATAGACCATTAAAATAGCCACAGAGAAACCATGGGAAGACAACCTAAAGCAGTTTGGCAAAAGGTTCAGTAATTGTCTACTTTTCTTAAATATACATCTAGCAAAGCCATCAGCTGTGATCATTGAAAGAATGTAAACCGACCTATCCCCATTGTTTTTGTTAATAATAATTGAAACAGATTTGCAGTAGGAAATATAAATAAAAATGATACGGTGTGATCATACTATACAATGCATTGGTCTGGTTTTGCTGTGGCCAGTCAACCAGTTAAATATAGCACTATAGGTATCTGTCACGGGACAGCCTTTAACCCCTTTGCTTCAAGTATAAATCCAGTTTTTAGAGAGATGCCATCCAAAGCTATTGTGCTTGGCAGAGGCATCAGGCAAATAGGCCTCCTGCCACACACACACGGCTGTGCAAGTCAAAGGGGAACGTTGAGCCAGACAGCCTGCCTACATGATTTTATGCCAGCCAATTTACCACCTGTAGCGCTCCTTCTTTCTCTGTCTGTCACACACAAACACATAATATAAGGCTTGTCTAAATAATGTTATGCCAGACAATTTCAATCTGTACGATATACCACACACACACACACACTGATTGTCATGACGATAGGATGCCACCCTACTCTGCCACTGTGAGCGTCTCTCTTGCACACACAGGCATTTAGACAGCTAGTCTGATTGATGTCATGGCAGTCGATAGAGCGCTAATTACTCCCCGCGCTTAGACGCCGCCGCGTAAGGAGCAGTGTCATATCCTGTCAGCTGCATTTTAAAAACACGTGTCACTTCCTGTTAGCCTGTAGAGGAAAAGAGAGCAATAGAGCAACCTGACAGCACATACAATCAACTCTACACAGCTGCACTGTATTACAAAGTTTTCTTCCTTTCTTTTCTCTTTTTTCTCCCTCTGACCCACCTGCCAGCCCCGCTGATCTTTTGTTGTCAGGCTTCATTAGTGGAGCCGTCAGCTAATTAGAGCCTTGCACAAGCTTTGGAGATTGGGAGGAAGAAGATGGTGAAGAAGAGCGAGATGAGGGAGATATGGAGGGGGAGGGAAGAGAGAGGCAGGGCAGAGGAGATGGAGATGAGCAGATGATGAAGAGATTAAGGTGGAGTGGGAGGGAAGGAGAGATGGATGGTATCAAGGTGGGGACGGAAATGACAGCTGAGATGATTACCTGCACAAACTGTGGAGAGTCCAACGAGACGAGAGCGTGAGAAAAGGATGAATGGTGGTGTGAGGAATTGGAAATAGATTGTGGAGAAAAAGTGACAGAAATGTGAATATTTACTGCTCTAAATGACTCGCAGTAAAGGGAAATGTAAGAAGAAAATTAAATGCATCACAGAAATGTCAAAATGACAGAACATATAATATAAATAGGAAGTTCATATCCGTGTCAACACATGAGGGACAATATCTCACATTGATTAAGTTGTTTTTGTTAAGTATTCCTGTACATGTGTGTGTGTGTGTGTGTGTGTGTGTGTGTGTGTGTGTGTGTGTGTAAGTGTAAGCAAGCAGCCGAGTGAAACAGAGATACAAGATACAGGGAGAGACAGATAATGCATTGACCTGTGTCCGTTGCTGTGATCTTGTTGATCCTTGTAAGACAGAGCTGATAACGGTCCTAATACCCCACAACTAGACACCGGAGAGAACACACAGACCAGCACGCCCACTGTATGTGGACGAGTGGAAAGAAAAAGACTACAACTCCCTGTTGGCATCATCAGTCAATATGAAACTACATTTCCTCCTGTTGTGCTCCCTCACAATTATTGACTGTGGTTTGTGTCCTCCTGTCATTGCCAAGAGAAGACACAATACTTAATTTTAGTTCATTTATGAATTCAAATAGTTCAGATACAAAGTCAGTCTTTGTGTAACAACATAAAGAATGATATTGAAGTTGCACTGAATTGAATGAAGTGATGATGTGTAATTTGCATGGTTGGCTAAAACGGTTTTAAGGTCCCTTTAAGGCCTTATTACATCTCATTTGAATAGGAAGTCAGTGTTCATTTACTGTTGCATTGAAAAGGGTAAGACAGTCATCCGTAACTCTTGACGTTTCTAAAGCATCAAAGCACAGTTATTGTTAGTTGCATTGATCAGCAGCATTGATCAGGATGCAAAGTCACAAATATTCTACTTTCTTTGAAAAAGGTGAAGGAGCCATACCTTGTGTACCATCTCTTAAGCTTTTAAATCAATTGCAGTTTATGTTTTCAAGCTTTATCGATTTTTTCCAACTGGCTATCATGACTTTGTGCTTGTGCTAATGAAAGGAAATCCTACTTTAGCTTTTTTCAGAAGGTCAACAGCTCTGCTAGTGGGTAGCATCTGTATCCTTTTCTTGTCTTTGTTCCTTCCAAGAATGCAGGACTGACACTCGCCGTCGCTCACTCACACGTGCAGTGTAATATTTGGAAAGTTCCCTCTGATACTGAATTGTAACATCCACAAAAGAGATGTCAGTAGACTATCTTACAAAAGAGGTTTTGTATTGTGTAGCGTTTCCTTTTTCTACACACAAGCTGTCACACATTTGCAGACACGTGATAAATCAGACTGAGCCGAGAGTCTGAATGACATATTCCCCCTGTGCCACATCTAAGAGGACATCATACATCACCTGTGTGTATGTCCACCCCTGTATGTATGCATGTGTGTGTTGCTGCTTGTGTGGCAGACAACACCATAGTCCCTTTGGCCATTTTGTGTCAGATTTATGAAGCCTTTCAGCATCAAGTCATCTGTTAGAGAGCACAAAAAACTGGCTTTTCTCTTTCTTTGTCTCAACCTCTTTCTTGTATCCATCGCTTCATCTGTTCCTGTCGTGGACTGTATGCAACCCTTATACATTTTTTTTCTGATGACAGAAAAATACCAATAGATCATCATGTGGATATGACAAAATACTGTATTTTCCTTTAGATACCAGCACTGGAGTTTGTGGATTCCCCACATCACCCAACATGGTTTTTAAATTATTGATGTTGTTAAAAAGTGTAGCTTAAAGTGCACCAAGCCAAGCCCAGTATTTATTTACACTTAATGGGGTCATTAAAGTTTAAATAAATAAATCATATTTAGAAGAATTTAAACCTATGCATAATATATTTTTTTCCTGAATGGATTGTGTTTGACAGATCTCCCGTCATCATGTTTCTCCCGGCTTCAACAGATAATTCTCTCTTTTGGACGGCCCAAATTACAGAACATCCCAAAAGTTATTAAAAGCAAGTCAGAAAACAGATTTTAGGGGTGAAATCGCACCTTTTCATAACCAGACTTGTAAATATTTATAGGCTTTAATGATAAAGACATATTCCTTTGCTGTGGACCTTGATGTATTTTAGGGTGTATCTCACCATGTTATTAATGGAGCAGCCATCTTAATTATTAATAGCAGCATTATTAACAGCTATGCTGAGTTTCCGATTCTGATTTTAAACATTTATAGAATTATTATTGGTGTGACAGACCAAGAGCCAAAGATTGATCTCCCTGGGCGCGCGCGTGTGTGTGTAGGTGTGGGTGTGGGTGAGTGTGTGTGGGTGTGGGTGTGGGTGTGTGTGTGTGTGTGTGTGTGTAGGTGTGTGTGAGAGAGAGAGAGAGAATCTCTTGCTGGACTCTAGCTCAGGCCTACACTTTTATTTTGAAACATGTACGCTTTATACATGAGTTATTATTTGGCCATACCCAAATGATCCAAAATGATTGCCACACTCATTATAGTTAATCCTGACGTGACATAATTAAAGAAAGAAATCATTTCAGTTGCAAACATGTTTTAGGTACAGAGTCATCCTGATTATCACGCACAAGCACAGAACAATGCTATGCTATGAGGCTATTACCACATGAACCAATCCTATTGGTTTAACGACCACAAGGTAGTTAAAAAGTGAAGTCATACAAGTCTGCTTTTTTTATGGCTTTCTTGTTTCTCTGAAGCTAATCAATAGCTTCCCCAGTCTGCGGTCATGGAAATATTTGCATGAATGTGTGTGTCTGTTTGTGTGAGTGTTGTGTAATGTCTTTATTTATCATATTCATTTGTTTTTGAGCCCCCCCTCCTTTTATGTGGAGTCATAAATCGTTTCAAATTACCCTTTGTGTGTGCATGTGTGAGTGTGAGTGGACAGAGTAGGACTGTTGTGTACATTTTAACACCCTATTCTCCCAGGCTCTCTGTCTCTAAAGCAGAGCAGAGGGTGAGGTGGTGTGTAGGTGTGTGCGTGTGTGTGTGTGTGTGTGTGTGTGTTCCATCTGGAGCTCCTTTTGACACAAATCATTTCTACTGCAATGCATAAACATGAAATAGCACCGCAAAAAAAAAAAAACAACCCCGCAGAATAAAGCAGAGCAGGACACAGAACAATATAGGAATAGAATACATTTCACTATCGTCTAATGTTTCACAGCTTTTGGAAAAGTGCAAATGTTTTGCCGAAGATGTTTCAATATCTGTTTGAATCCTCTGTCTTTCCACTGACTTTAAATGTTGAAGTACACCGTGTTGTGTTTGAACAAACCTTAAGCCTTTGTTTCATTTCTCACGTTTAACCCTCTCTCTAATTTCGAATTTGTCCAAAATTTGGAGTGGCCATAATAAAAGAGAGAGCGTACCGCTTGTGCAACAGAAACCACGTAAAAACACTGACAACAAGAGTGTTGAGAGGCACCCAGTTTAATGAGGATTACCACTTTGCCTTGGTTTGAGTTGTTATGGGTAGCCCTTGATGCAAAATATGTTGTTGAGAAATCTATGTTAAAGGAGGGCAGGGAGAGGGTTTACCTGTAATTTGTCAGATTTTGGACACTATGAGGTTCCACAAGCACATGCAATCAGAAATGGGTGGTCTGAGGGTGACGACAAGAGGAAAGGGAAGCTCGGGGATGTAAATTGCCATGGGGTATTTATTTCGGTCTATTTGATACCCCTGTGATGAGCTGCCAACTTACCTAAGGTATTTCTCCGCCTTCTACATTCTGGGATACTATAGTCCCTGGGATGATAAATAAGGTGGTAATGAATGTGATTAAAAAAAGAAAGTTGGGATTTAGTTGATGAAATCAGCAAAATGTAGTGTAAGTTCAATAAAACTAATAAAGATAATTGCAAAAACTTAACTGCCAATTTGACTTAAACAGAATAGAAAAACAGGGTGATAAGACAATAAAGACAAAAACAATGTTTTGCTAATTAAGTTAGCATCTGTTTTCACTTTGCTTCAGTAGGTCTCTCTTGCTCAGCTCTCTCACTTTCCTAGACTAGAATATGGATCACAAATACACTTGTGTTTCATTAAAATGGTATAATAATAACATTATAACAAGTCATTTTCTGTGGTCATTATAATTCTAATAAAAAAAGTCAAACAAAAATTGGAAAAGGGAATCGAAATATGGTGTAATTCTGTTTTACTGCACTGCACCATCATCGCTGTTGAATGTCTCAGTCTCTAGATAAAAGGACATTTGTGTTTTTTTTTCTGATCTTTGTTGGATGTGTTTGCAGGAACTGACTCACTCAAAAGTCGGTCAGAGAGAAACTCTGCTGATGACATGTACACAAACACACACAAGCAGTGCTGAATCAAGGAAAAGAATGGCTTTACAAAGACAACTTTTTACTTTAAGAAAATGTTAAGTGCATATACTTTCAGGTGCACATACATATATTTGTTGTGCTTTTGTTCGTCTGTGTGTAGTGTACGTACTTGAGCTTAGCGTACATGTGGGTAGCACTGAGGCCTCACAGCAAGAAGGTTGCGGGTTCAAACCCCGTTTGTATGAGTTTGCATGTTCTCCCCGTGTTTCTCCCCGCTTCCTCCGGTTGCTCCGGTTTCCGCCACCACCAAAAACATGTTAGGTTTTCCAGTCAATGCCATTGACCAGACACTGATAAAAATCTGGAGTTGGTCCCCGGGCGCTGCACAGCGGCTGCCCACTTCTCTCTTGAGGGGATGGGTTAAATGCAGCGTAGAACTGAGAGCTCTGTTAGGGATAGAGGGATGGATTATTTACCTCACTCCAAGGCAGGGTTATCCCTGATTTCACAGGGGTTTTCTCCAAACTGTTGAAACAGTTATGCTAGCCCAAGTCTCGAGTTAGTTTATGTTGATTTGCAAATGTTAAAACATATTTTTCTCTGGGGATTTCTAAAATAAATTCCCAAAAATCTAGAACAAACTAATATTCATATCACATTATGGGTCACATTGCAATGCAACTAGGGCTGGGGCGATTCGACGTAGTCGATTACCTAAATATGTCGCCTCGCGTCGAAGCATCCTTGCATCCGGTGTTAGTGGGATTCCCCCGGACAAGCTCCAGCTACAAGTCCTCGCCTTCGACTGTCTAAAGTTTGGGAGTATTATAGACAGGCACTCAAAAACGTGGTGCTCGCTCCGCGAGCTTCACCGCAGCACAGCTCGACGAATACGTGAAGCAGCATGAACACGTGAAGCGAAAGTATCACAGTGCACTTTGTCTGGACGGCATCATCTAACGTTCGGCCGTTTTATATTTTCTGTTTATTTAACGGCCACGAATGAGTGAGAAAACAGCTGAAAGTAACATTACAGACAATCTGTGACTGTTTGCACAGTCTGTGAATCGTTTCAGTTGTTTTCTTTGCCCCACACTGATGCAGAAATACATTTGATTATCATACTGCATTACGCAATTTTTAAATATCAGAAATGTCAGAAACATCTACTACTCGAAAAAATAATCGTTAGATTAATCGATTAGAAAAATAATCGTTATGTACAGCCGTAGATGCAACACTTTTGTATGACCTCTCAGAAGGCATCGTTTGGTTCACAGACTGCCTTGGAGAAAAAAGTAAATGTGTTGCTGTTTTTCTGACTTTTGGCCTGATGATGCATCGATGGGGTTTTTCCTCTTCCATCAACTTAGTTCATGAAATTCCACACTGCAGTTCCATCGGTGCATATGGGTACATATGTGTATGATATGACTTTCCATATTTCCATTATGTGTGGGTTTGTGGATATGTGTATATGACTCACAAGGGTGCCTAGGGTTCAGTGTTGATATGCTGTATATTTCCTCTGTTGACAGAGAGAGAATATTCATATGATTGATGTTTCTGTTCTCTTGCCTCTTGCAAGAGAAAAAGAAAAAATGGAAAAAACTGATTTAGTTGTAGGCAGTCAGAATGGTCAAGAGATTGATCTGTGTGTGTGTGTGTGTAGTGCATGTTCGCATGTACACAGGTGGATCTGTGTACTCTTTATCTCTGCCGTCAAATTTCTGCAGGCTGACGTCAGGAAAATTACTGTTAAAACAGATGGCTTTTATTGGCTGGCTCATCATCAGGACAGCTGGTTAGTGGGGGATGTCAGTGTTTTATTTTATACTGGTGTGATTGATTTGTGAGCATAATTTCTCACGCGTAAAAAAAACCAAACGTAAAGCAACCTACAAATCGTCTTTATTGCCTAAATCGTTAGTGAACATGCTGAATCCCAACATGACACTGAATTTACTCAGTGCTGGGGTCCAATAGCGTACCTGTAGGGTCTGAAACCTCATATTCGCCATAGATGTGTGAAAGCTTAATTAACCCAGTTGCATTTTTATTTTTCAAAACCATCCAAATGCTTATTTCTTAAATCAATTTAGTTTTCTTCTTTTGTCCCTCTGTGTGTATGTGTGTGCTCATTTGAATCTGTGTGCCTGCCTTCCTGTGTATGTGTGTGTGCGTGTGCATGGCAGTGTGGACAGAATCCAGCAGCTAAGAAGAGAATACCAGCAGGCAAGGAGAGAGGGAATGGTACCGCCTTATGAAGAACTGGACCTACGACGCAGAGTACAAGAAAACGACGCACACAGGGTGAGAAGCTCAGACACACAACACACGCTTATATACACTTACGACCCCGGATCTCAGGCCGCAACAAAGAAGGAAGATGCAACTCAGAACATCATTTTATTATAACAACACAAACAAACAAACACAGTGCACAGGGGCCGTCACATAGACATAGGAAAGTCCACAGACAAGCCGGCCAGATAAATAGCATCATAATCTTGTAATCGGATGCACGTTCTGTCCTTACGTTTCTACAACCTTTCATCAGTCTGTCCATCATCAGGTTGTCTTTCCATGAGATAACCATGTGATCACTGTGTGCTTGTGTACGCACCAGCATCTCTGCACAGTGTCGATGTGTGTACCAAGTACCAAGTAAGGTTTCTTATCCCCTATCAACTATCAGAGTAATCACTGCTTTCATTGCGTTTGTCTAGTTGATCAAGGTCATTTAGCTGTCAGTCACAAGGTGCTCTTTGACACGAATGGCTCCTGAAGGCGTTGAACTGATGGAACTGATATGGTCCGCTGTTCACTCAGGAGATGAGACACACAGGAGATAAGTAGAGGTTTTACTCACTTGTCATATTGCAGGTACTGTTGAGACTGGCTGAGTCATGCTGGAAAAAGCTCACAAATGCGTCTGTGCTGTCGTAATAGCGGGGAAATTATTAATGTGTTAGAGAATAACTCTCATCCCGCAGGCGTCACTCTGCAGTGACTTTATTTGCTGCCTTTGCTAAGCAAATATTAGTAGTTATATTAGAAATATCTTTCTGGGTATCAGATTTTATTTTTTATTAATTCTGACAGTGCCATTATTCTGCCACATCTCTTTGTCAATCAGACGCAGACAGTAGACATTATTTCTTTTTCCTTGCTGCTGCCCATTGTTTTCTTTTGCTTCAGCTGTTCATGCTGTGTATCAATGCTAATGTGGATAGTATGCGTCCTTTAAGTCTCAAGTCATTATTTTATGGGTAACATTGTTAAGAGGGGAAGAGGATAGCAAAACCTGTTAACAGCTTAGCATCATGCTAGTGATTTATTCCAGACTGTTTTAATGCTCCGCCAAACCATTTGTACCACTGCTGACACTGTTTACAACAGTTCTATTTATCAGTTTATCATTTAAACATAGGTAAATGAACCCTCTGAAACTGAGAGTTGACATCATGGAAAATGTAGAATATTTATTAGTTATTGTCAGTTAATATTAAAACTGTATAGACATACAAAGTAATACAGGCGACTTCAGGCTCCTTATTTGGACAAAGAACAACCTTTGTATTGTTTTTGCCTTTCAGAAACCATCCAGTTAACAAAAACAAATCTTAATCAGAACTCTGGCAGGGGCGCAGTAAAGGTATCAGTTAGTAATGTTTGTCTCTTCAGCACACACTTGGTGCCTGGTCTCTTTAAGTCTCACTTTATTTATATTTTATATCACTTCTGTGTACCATACTGTTAGCGATCATGGTGATATATATATATGTTTGTGTGTGTGTAATTCCCACTGGGGTAGGGAATGTATAAAACAATATCTGTAACTAAGTTTAATTATTCAAAAGTAGCCACCTTTCACTTTTGTAGCAAACACAACATACTAAACTCTGTTGTACAGCTGATCAGTCGATTTTGATAATCTATTTACCAATTAAGTCAAATCTAGCTTCTCAATTGTAAGCAATTTTTATTTTATTTTTTTGCTTTTCTATTGTAATTGTTTGCTAGACAAAAGTAGCAATTTGAATATCCAGATTTCCATAATATTGTGGTGGGCAATTTTGACTATTTTCTAACATTTCATCAAGAAAACAATTAATTGATAATGAAAATAAACCTTATAATATGTTTCACCCCTACTCAGTAGTTGTTTATTTTATTATTATTATTATTTTGGGTCCTGAGGTGCACTGAAGTGGTATGAGTGTGAGTTTTATGTAACAAAACACTGAATGATTCAGAAATGTCGTGCCTCTGTCATTGTATCCGCACAGTGTGTTTAGAAGTTTTACCTGGCTCACTTTGATTCAGATCTTAAAGTCATTAGGTTTGTGACCAGCCAGGGGCAATCTCCTTTCCCCGGCGATCGATAGCCACACATTACACCGTTCTCTGCCTCCAAATGAGAAAACTTTGTTGTTGTTTATAAAGCAGGGAGGGAGAGCAATTAGCATGCTTCAGAGATGGAAATTAAGTTGGAAAGTTAGAAAGGAAAAAAAAAAAAGGAAAAGAGAAAAAATATCAAACGATTAAACAGGCCAGTTGCAGTTGCCACTGTGCCTAACAAGCCCCTATCATTAGGGATGATGCATTTATTAATTAAAGCAGAAGTGATTATTTAACTGACTGGCTTTCTGGGGGAAGGGTAGAGGGAAAAGTAATGGTTATGGAGGTGAGCCGACGGCAAACTAATTCAATTTCACTTTTATTGGTTTGTTTGTCTCTCCTTAAGACGTTTTTGTTTTTTCTATAGGATTTGCTGAATGACTATGAAAAGTAAAAGCAATGGAAACTTAAGTGTAGAGGAGAGAGTGAGACAAAAAAAAGGGAAAGGGGGAGAGAGAGAGAGAGTGTGCGTCGCTCGTGCAATGTTGCCACAGTATACTGAGTGTGTTTTGTTCCCCTATGGCTCCATTACCATCTCATTGATTCATGGTTATGGGTTAGCTGTCTCTACTAGCAAAATTATGTTTGCTAAAAACAATTATCAAGCAACAAAAGCCACACCACAACTTTGTTTCCAAGTGAGTGCATTGTGTGCTTGTGGGCGGGTGTGTGTATTTTGGAAGACAACAACAGACTTTGTCCCTGAGGAGAGGGGAACTAAATCAACAGGGCGCTGTTGCTGTTGTCACATACACACACATTCACACGCAGAGGGTATGGAAGCCAATTGTTACAGTGGGCGGTGTGACACAGCCTTTATTATAGGATTTAATTATAATGAAAAGCTTTCATCTAGTTTCTCCTGTACTTTGTGCTTAAATTTGTGTGTTCAATTCCAGTTAGTCATTTAATTACTAATGGCATTTTGAAGTGTGATTCAAAATGAAATTGCATGGGTGCCTCAGATTTAAAACACACTTTACATCATCTCCAAACTTGTATTTACCAGGAGAAGGGGTTTGTGGTCCGACTTTTCACACCTTTTTTTGACATAAGAATATGGTCTAGGGCAGAGGTCACTAATAGGCGGACCACGATCCGCACCCAGCCGCCGTCCTCTCCGGACCGCCGACCTACAGCACATTTATTATTGAGACTTACTACCTTGTGACGGAGCGTTTCTATTTTAACCCGCGCAGCTTTTCTAGCATTTACTGTACTGGTTTAGAGGACCAGGAAACTCACAGACCAATCGCATGTGCTCCAATCGTCTCATGTGACGCTGCTCAGCCAATCAAATCTGTGCATACCGATGCTTGCGAGTCAAGTCCGCGAGATTCACCAGAGACGTTTTGGAAACACACCCGAATTGAGGAGACGAAAGATAAAAGATATTTCACATGACTTTTAATCAAGAATGTACAGACACTTCATCACTTCAAGCTACACTTTTTATTACATTTTTTCTAAAAATTAGGCACTTTAGTTTACTTAAATTTAGAATTTATTATTTGAATAGTTATTATTTATTATCCCTCCAATTTGATGTGAAAACTGACTGAAATATTATTTGATTTGACAGTCCGTTGTTGACTAAAAACATGTGTTGATACAACTATAGGTTATAGTACTGAATGATAACGCAAGTTCGTCGTTTTGATGTTCCGGACCTTTGCTTCAGGAAATTTTCTCTAACTAGACCTCTTTGAAATCTAATTGAATACCCCTGGTCGAGGGTAAATGTGTATTTTTAAAAAAAATCTAAAATGGAAAAACAACCTTTCCCAGCCACTGACTTTCCCCATCCTTACAAGTTAATACTGTTATAATAACACAGCTATAAACTAACAGTAAAATGTGCCTTGCTTGTCTAACTGTACCTTGTTGCCATCATTAAATAAGATTTCTGCTCCATAGATCAGCTACACTCATTCATTTGTACAGTACCAATTAAACAGTCACACACTGTTGTGACTCTGCTTTAAAAAGAGTTTGGAGTCTATGGCTTGAAAAGTATTAGATACCGATTCAGACTACTCATCTCTGTTCTATCTGTGTCTTTTTTTTGTCCATTTTTTGAATTAGTCCCTCTCAAAGTGGATCTGACAATATAAAATGACATTTAGCTGCTTAAGCCCCAGTCAAAACCACCCTCAGAAGTATTGGCAAACACAAACAAATGTGTCAGCTTGTTTGGCAGGTGAAAGTATTTTCTTACAGTTCAAAACAATAGGAGTCAAAGTTTGGACAAGACTGTGATTTATCTGTTTATCTGTCACTATAAATTGCGCTCTTATCTTTGTCTTCCTGTCCATGCCCTCTTTCTAATTCCTGTTATTTAAAAAAACAATGCTCAGTTTTGAAAAGTAATGCTGAGTGGTGGTGGTGTCAGCAGACCATGACACTTATGTTTATGCTTATTCTTCTGAAATATGTTTTTGTCAAGGGGAGATGGTGGACAACTACATTTTTGATAAATGTTGCTTTTTTCAGAAACTTTTTAACTAACCTAAAGGATGAATTTATAATGTTTTAGGGCTGATATCACCTTGCCTTATACAAGCCAGCATAAGAAGTTATTTCCCATGTGTGCTTTAACTGCTTTTTTAAAAATCTGTGTAAAATGCCATCTCACAAAGATAAGAGCACAGAATGAGAAGTTGAGAAGTTAGTACATTTGCAATTCAGTCTCACTTTGCAGTTCAATTATGGCGCTTTTCCATTACCAGTAACAGCTCAACTCGCCTCGACTCAACTCTACTTGACTCGGTTTGGCCGTGCTCCGTTTTCCATTGTAGATGGCACCCAGAGATAGTACCCCTTAATGTAGCTGGTCGTCATAGCGACGCCACACACAACTGCCACGACGTAATGTTCAACTCGACGGAGGTGATATGAAAAAAAGTACCTGTTAGCAGGTACAGGTACAACTTTTCCACAATGGAAAAACAAACAAAGTCGAGGCGAGTCGAGCTGTGATTTGGAAAAGGGGCTTTATTCCCATGTCCACACTATTTGGTAAAAAAAAAAGGGGGGAATCCTGAAGCTTGACAGAGAAGCCCCAGTGTCATTGAAAATGAAAATGCCTGCCACATTATCCAGATGGACACAGAAGTGTTCCACATTTGCTTTTCTCACTTTCACTCCAAGTTTGGGAAGTATGTAAGTTTCCCATTTTGAAATTGAGAAGTCCACAAATCCACTTTGGCGTTAACTGCCTTGACGGCACTAACGATGTGTGCCGTGTCCATTTCTTCATCCTGGAATTCAGAGTTGAGCTCATGCAGCCCTCTGATGATATTTGCCCTCCTCATCGCAGCTGCTGGGCAAAGGGGTTTGTTTGGAGTTGCATTTTTGATTTGTTAGTTTTGCACTCTTGACCGGCTGGCTATTGTTAAATGGTTTACGGCAAAGGAAGCCTCTGTTGTAGCCTTATGCTTTTCTGGGTTGGGTAGAGAGCAACTGTTAGGTCAACGTTTGCTTACTAACTTTGCTGATGTGCAGTGTGGTTTGTTGTGTGACAGCGTTGGGTTAACTTTGTTGGGCAGAGCAGATTGGTGACAAATAAGGGTTAGGGTTAGGTTAGGATAGGCCTTTAATCAAGATGTCCTGTTTCCATTCAGAATGGGGGAGGTTTGGGCTTTTCTCATGAATTCTCTTCTGTTTTGCTTTGCTTGCTAATCGTGCTACGTCTGTTTCTATGCTGACCCATGGCAGCATCAAGGTTGAGTTTCGATCAAGCCATTGGGAGAACATATCAGCATTGACTAGGTCAACAAAATGTATTTAAATGTAAATCGTTTGTAAATTCATTATTTTACAATTTCAAGTATGATGATGTGTATCATAATTTGTGGAAATAATTTATTACACTTGTAAATTACACTGATAGACAATGAGAATGTGGATTTAAAAAAAGACAACATGCAAGAAAGCTGAAGAATATACATATAATGTGTGTAGGGTTATTAGTATTTGATACTGGTAAATAGTTATAACTGTATTGTGATCCATTCATCCATCAGCCTGGCCAGGTTGCTTATGTGCAGAGGAATACATTCACTCTTATATTCTTACCTACTGGGAATATCCATTTGATCTACTCTGCATATCTTTGCACTGTGGAAAGTACCCACACAGAATCAGAGAGAACTTGCAAACCCCACAATGGAAAGTCCTAGTGGGCCAGCCGGCCGGGCAGCAGATCACAAGACTCAGAGATTTGTGGGTTTGGAAAAATAAAACTTTACTGTCGGAAATGTTTGCTCATCCACTCCTGATACTGTATGGATGTGGGTGTGTGTATGTGTGTTCTGCCAGCTGTTCCCTGTAGTCCTTTATTTTTTTGAGTCGATATAATGTTCTCTGTAAATTAAGCTTGAAATCAGACTGAACTGTGTCCAACCAGACAGTCAGAAGGTTTTTATTTACTAATTTGATATTCCATTTCTCCTTCACTCACATAAAGGCATGCACGCATATATACATGCATGCAGTGCTTGTGCAAAAGAATAAGTTTAGAGCCCTTAGTCATGTTCATGATCCTAACAATGAGTTAGTTTAAATGAACACTGCTTTCATTCTGGTCTCAAACACTATATTCTTGGTTGAAATCCCCCAGGAAAACCAGGGCCAGGTCACTGTTTTGTTACTACCTTTCTAAAATATGTATGATAGATAGGTGACTAGTTTTGACTTTCCTGCATTAAACATTTGTAATATTTACTGATACAGAAGTTATTCATGGCACCATCATCCTTATTTCACCCTCTTTTGTTCCAAGGGTTGCACCCACAACATGGTATAGTTTCAGTAGGAACCTCTTTTTTTCTGCGCTTCCCCCTGAAGATAATCACGGGCAGCAGGCAGCATTTAAAAGCAGGGGTCACTGTTGTCACTTGTTGTCACAAGTCTAGGAAAGATTCAGTTTAGTTGTTATTGGCAATGAAGATCAAATGCAGCAAAATGCTCCTGGACATAAAACATGCAGAACTGCTCATCTGTGCTGCCTCCAAATGTTGCCCATTCACAGTTCTAAGAGGATCTTGTATCATATCCTGTTGATCCAGATTGAATTCCCTGTACTGTCAGCAATATGTCCGGCCATTAACTGCATGTGGACAGTCATGCAAGCATGTGTTTGTGTGTCTGCCTCTGTGTTTTTATGTGCATTAATTTTGTTGTGTTTGTGTGTGTTTCTAGAATTTATCTTTGTCTTTTGGTTCAAGGTTTCAGTCCTTTGAAATGGGTCCAATATTCTCTCTAGCCATGGCACTGTTACCATCAAGAGACAGGCACACCATTGTCTGAGCCACAATAGAAATTTGGAAAGTCCCAGCATGTGATTCCCATAAACCTTTCTTATTGTTATCTTTCTTTTTTAACATGCCGTCATCATTTTAAGATTTCCGTACAGTGTGTTATTCACAGTGATTATTCACAGTATTTGTCAGCTTAGTCAAAAATGAAACCTATTTTCGGTTAAAGACTTCTTATGAAGGCTTCAACAATTGTGTGTATTCCGCAAATAGAGAGAAGCAGAATTCCCACAACTTCCCTTTTAATGATCTTGACACCACATTTGAAAAACCGCCTCAGACAAAGTTTAAATAGGTCAGAAATACTGGGACACTGACACAAGAGTGTTGATCTGGGCATTGACAGAGAGCCTTTTCACATTGATAACAATTTAGGGCCACAATATGTGTGTATGTGGGTACATTAGTCATGAGTATCACCCACTAAGACCCATGACTAACAATGAACACAGTTTTTCCATCCTGTAGAAGCAGAATAAAACAGTGCCATTGTACAGAATCTCTGTCTATTTTGAGTGCAGGGTGAATTAAGGTTAGGTCTCTAGTTCTTCAGGGGATACTTTTATCCCGATATTTCTCACACTTGAATCCTGTGAAAGAATCAACTGGTCTCATTGTGTTGCTAATGTTTCAGCGAAAAAGCTCCCATACACTATCTGCCCAGCACCAAAGACACAGTTAGTGACTAGCTGGTAAACAAAGTGGAACATTTAGAACCTGAAGGGCCAGATATTTCCCTCAAGGGTTGGTAGAGACAAAAAACAGAATTAACATTGGACTTACTTTCGCCAGGTTGCCAAAAAACACGGCTCTAAGTAAAAGATTATCTCAGTAACTGCTGAATGTGTAAGTAGCCAACTGTTTGCTAACAAGTTCTTCATATCACCTTCATCCAAGGTGGTATGCCAGTGTTGGGTTCACAGCATATTCACTCTGCCCTGTTATTTCAGGTTGAAGTACTGTTATGACAGGATGTCCAAGGGACTTCCTGCAGTTAATCATTTTACTTCATATGTCTCGATATTTAAAGAATCTGTCACATGCAAGTAAGCTCACATTCATGCTGTGCACATATACTGTACAGTGCAGTTGGTATATGGTGCAAAGATGACATGATTTTTCATTAATTTAGCTCAAGCACATTGGATTTTAAGGGAAAAAAGAACTAAAAAGTTGAAGTGCTGTTGATATGTTCACATCTGTACAGTGTGGAATAAGTACCCTCTTCTGTTGTTGTTATATGTTGTCTTCCAGTTTTAGAGCAGTGCAGCATCTAAGTGATCCTAAACACGTAAAAAAAAAAAAAAAATAGTCAACTATTGTTTTTGGCCAAACAGTGAAGTTGTCTTCATTGGTCACTTTCACAAGTTAATCATAGTCATTGTTCACCCCTTTAAAACCATGTGGTGGAGTACAGAGGAAACACAACAAAAAATAAAGAATGTGTCACCGTCCTTATAATTTCTGACTGTGCCGGTTAGTAGTGAGCATAAATCTGTCTTTATAGTTTGAAAAAATGTGTTCTGTCATTACAGTGCAATAAATGTTGGCTTTACAAACCTCTTAAAGTAGATATTTTATCCATACCATGGAGTCGTATTTGGCACACCTTTTGTATTTGTCATTGTAGAGCCATGCTGGGGAGACAAAATCTCTTTGCCCTCCCCCTTACTGCTCTCTTACTCTCGCACACACAAAAACACAATAACCCTTTCCTTCATAACCTCGAAACTGTTCATGTAATTTCAGCCATTATAAAATAAAAAAAGCACCGCTACCTTGGATGCTTTATAGGTGGACAGGCAGGGGATCGAACCCCAACTCTCTATTAGTAGAAAGGGACATCAGTAAACCTTGTAGCTGAGTGTGTCTCTTTGTCATCTCACTCTCCATTTTAATCTAGTTTTCCATCACATTCAGTTTGGTTCATGTTCTTTCAGCACTGTGTCTCTCTAAACCTCTCTGTTTCCAATTTTCTCCCTCTCCAATAAGAGGCGCATCATTATTTTTCTACTAAATATGACATTGGGGAATAAAATACTGTTGTTTAGTTGAGATGATAGATAGGTCCATCCATTTGTTCGTACTATATCCTCAAGCACTTATACAGAGACGGTGATAGAAGGGATAGCTTATACTCAACCCACACATTTAGATACAGAATTTGAGAAATAAAGAGAGAAAATGCAAAAAGAGTTTTGTGCTTTAGCATGCCGACTGTACCGAGTAAGGCCATATTCCTCCAGTCCCTATTATTAATGCCAGCTCTCTGTGACCATAAATCCACTGGAATATACTGTACCACATCACCCAATCACCAAAGACTGCACTGCTGGCAGCAGGGACACACTTGCAGACTCCATCTGATGATTTGAAGGGGATGCATTTCAAAGAGGTCTGATGTGTAATTTTTGCTCTGTCAGCATACACACATCCTCGCACACGGACGCACAAAATCAGGCGCATACACACCGATAACAAAGCACAAATTCAATCAGACACTACACATGTAAGCAGTCTGAACCAGCATGCTAACGCATATTTGTACACCCAAATGTGCACTCACACATACACTACAAGTTTAAACACTAAACCACAGGTTCCCTCATGGAAAACACATTAGTGCTGTTAAAACCAATTGCTCAGATCATATCTCTGTTTCTCTCTCTGTCTAAATGCAGCCTAAGTGTAATGAACTCATATTTAACTATGGCTCAATTGAATGAGAGAAAACTTTCAGCTGTGATGACTTTTCTTGCGCACTAAGCGTTTTTGCAGAAAGCACCCTTTATTCACTTTATTGACTGATTCGACTAAGAATTGTATCGTACTACAATTTTTACCCATCGCACAAATTGGATAAGGTTTAGTGTTTGGCATCTCTGGAGACTTCCAATGTAAATTTATCATTTGACAAATCAGCATTATTGCACAAACTGCGTGGTAAGCTGCACCCCCTTGTTGGCTTCAGTGAATACAAGAATGACTGCCTGGATAAAGCAGTGAATGCTAATAAAGTTTTTTTGAGCAGATAGCTCAATGACTGCAAAGGTTATTTGGCGCAAGGGTGACGGACAGCATCGCCTGAGGAACACACACACGTCTACATACAAATACATTATAATGCACACATGTACATACTGTAGTCACGCATGTACAGAAAAATACATACTTTGCAGTCAGACAGTGGAGTTTCCTGCATGATCACAGGATTGAGCCCAATGCTGTTACTCACTCTGCCCTTATAAGGACATGTGGAGCGTTTGAACGGTACAAATGTGCTGAATCTAATGGAACAGAAAGGAAACTGGGCTTACACTGATGGTCCAGAACAACTGCAAGATGCAGAGAAAGAGGGATCAGCAAAGAGATCATAAGAGGGGAGAGGCACAAGGCAAATACAAAGAAGTTAGATATTCTTCTCATTTTAGCATTTTTTCAAGTGAAAATGTAAAAATTCTTCCATGTCCTGCCTATACTACCTTCTTTACCTCCCTACCTGTCGCTTTCATCTATATCCCACTGCTCTGTGTGTGTGTGTGTGTGTGTGTGTGTGTGTGAGTACACCCAGCAGCAGGTCAGAAGGTTGTAATCCCCAAGTCAGACGAGATGGGATCAGTGCCGACTCAGTGAACCCAGACACATAGCTGCGTCTACTAGGGCCAGTGTAGACATACTCATACACACTACAGATATGATATACATCCTTTCACTGTCTCAGTCAATAATGGAGATAGTCTCATGCTCAGACATTTATTATTTCTCTGTCTCTACTACATTCTCTTTCTGTCTCTTTTCGGTCCCCATGGGCCACTGCACCACTGAGCTTAACTCACGCTCAAACACACACATATAGAGTCATGAGGTAATCTTCAGTAAGGTTTGGTGGTCATGACTGACAGGAGCAATTAGGAGCTGACTCATCGTCCGAGACTTGGAGCCATTAACAGTTAAATCATACACACTGACTGACCGTGTGTGTGTGTGTGTGAGGTGTGTGCGTGTCTGTATGAAAGCAGCTAGAGCCACTGCAGAACATCAAGCCAAATGCATAACCACTTTGAGTCAGACTGGTCCAGGCCAAGTCACACAGACTCCATTTGACTTGGCTGGAGAATAGTAGACACAAACCTGGTGTGGATAGAGATCCCCTTACACACACACACACACACACACACATATACACACACACAGTATCCAAGCAAATATAAATGCATAAACCAACACAAATAAAAGCTGACCTACAGTAAGCATGCTCCTGTCAGCCTCTTGCAATACACCACAGCTGTAAGACTCGCTGCACTGATGGAATTGAAACAGCCCTTTACAAACATTTGATCCAGAAAATCTCGAAGCTTACATCTACTGTAACGGTCTACCATGTTGTTCTTTTCTCACCAAAGTCTGGAAAGTCTTACCGCAGAGTTCTGTTTCTGTTCATGATCAGAAATCTATTTATTTAACAAGGAAAAATGTTCTGACTGTTCGGATAAATGAATATGAAGATGTTTATCGTCTTAGAGAAAGACAGAAGCATAGTTTTTGTCATACCATGATACTTTATTACTTCCTTTTCTTTTTTCAGTGCAAATATATTTAACTGTCTTGTTTTTTTGACCTACAGTGTACAGGGTGTCCGCGGGGTCTTAGAAAGTCTTAAAAGGTAATAAATCAATTTTGCAACAAGTAAGGCCGTTAAAAAGTATTAAAAATTCTTAATCGCCATTTAATAAGGTATTCAATTTTGAAGATATTTCAATGTGTTTTTCCAAAAGTTTGTTTGCTAAAAGTGTTGGTGAACGTATTTATTAATAATGCATAGCCAAAAATACTAGACAGGCAGTGAGTAGCGACTGTGATTCATCTATGTAACGTTAGGCGCAGGGATCTACCGAGCGCCTATTTCACTCTTAAACGCTCCAAAAAATAGATCTTTGTGAACTGGAAAATGATTTACGAATACAACCGTCCGTAATCTCCCACCCCGCCGGACCCGCAATGTTAATCGTCCAACACATAGTCGGAGTGGCGATCAGGAGTAACGTGATTAACCCGGTTGGCCGGTCGCTCTGTGGTCACTTTGAACAGCCCTGTTCATGAAAAACAAGAGCGCTTTTTGTGAACAAATCAATCACAGCCTGGATGGAGCGGGATTTTTTTTTTTAAAGTTTGATGTGCTGCAACAAACTTTATAAATGTTGAAGTTGAATGTTCTGCATAAACAGTTATGATTATTGACGAGTTAGTAGCCTGCCTAAAATCAAGGTTGGAGACTATCATGTAGCCTAGAGCATTTTTATTAAGATAATAAATAAAAAACAACCCCAAACTGAAGCAGCTGTAATTTGAATTAATATTAAACTAGTGGTAAGTTATATACTTGCTGTCAGGCCCCCGAGGCTCTGGAACAGCCTGCCCGAGGAAATCAGGTCAGCTGAGTCATTGAACTCTTTTAAGTCCCTTCTTAAAACATACTTTTATAGGAGAGCCTTTCCCGATCTTATTTGACTTTATTTTATCCCTTTTATTTTATTCTATTTTACTAATTTTATATTTATCTTAAACATGTATTTTAGTCTTTTCAATGTTTTCATGCTTTTATCTTGTATTGTTTTTGTATTATTGTCTTTTGGGTATTATTGTCTTTACACTTGTTAAAGCACTTTGTAACTTGTTTTTGAAAAGTGCTCTACAAATAAAGATTATTATTATTATTATTATTATTATACTATTATATGAAATTATATTGAATATAGTAGCATAATGAATATATTAATATCAAACTTTTAGTTTACTATTAAATTAATATACTATCTACTAATAATATACTTTTAATTTAATGTTATAATATTATACTAATACAGTCATTTAGCCTAGTTCTTCCTCCAGGTTCTATCTGTGCTACACCGCCTACACTACTTAGGTTATTACTCACTCAGTTTATTCTCTTCATCTTTGTTCCCTCCTGGCCTGTTTGAATTTTGTTGTATTGCTTAAGTGGTCGATGAAAGTTATCACACATAACATTGCAGGCAAGCTCACATTATCTAGTTTAAACCAAAACTAAACTAAACTAAACTAAAACACAAAATTACACTGTGTTTCACATGATTTGCAGTAATATTGCGTACATAAACGTCATGGCTTATGTAAGACAGTTGCTTTTCGCAGGAAATCTGACCAGTCCTTCACATAGAAAACTGTTGGCCTATACTGGCCGTTATAGGCAACTGAGAAAGTTGGTGAATGCCTAATTTTTTAGGTTGCGTTACAACCTGATGACATATAGGCAATAAATATGTTATAAATATACCTAAATTCCTTTTTAAAACCTCAAAAATGTCCCTTTTAAAGGTGTGTGGCTGATTTAATCGGTTACAGCTCAAAGTGGCGCGGCAGTCTTAAAATATGTTGAAAAGGTCTTAAAAAGGTATTGAATTTTACTTCAGGATTCCTGTATATACCCTGGTGTAAGAACCCAAAGAGATTCAGTTTACGGTCATATATGAAAAAGAAAAGCAGAAAGGCCTCACGTTTGAGGAGCTTGAACCAGCAGTATTACACTTAAAGCATTAACACTATACCCACTGTCAATCCCTTGTACAAGGTGCTTATCAGTGCCCATAATTCTGTTTCCTCCTGATTCATTTGGCCACCTACTGGTAGATCAGACAGTGACCGACTACACAAGGGCATTTTAGTGGAAAGAGGGGGATAAAAGAAAGATGAGATGGGATTTCCTTTGAGGAAATGAGAGGACAGTTGGGGAGAGTGAGTGGTAGACTTCATGAAGGAAAAATGGGAAGGGGCTGTAAATAGATCGAGATATGCAGGGGTAAAGTCAACAAATGAGAGAACTGTTGAGGGTTAGGGTTGGCTTTAATAGTTCAAAAGAGGCAGGACGAATGAGGTGATGAGGTAGATAAAATCAAGAAAGAAACATAGACAGGGAATGGAGGAGGAGGGTGGAAAGCATGAGTGAGGCAGATGGATGGAAGGAGAGAGAAAAAGACCTAAAAGGGAGAGTTATGCGTTGGGTCATTATGAAGGAATGTTAATATGATTAGTGAATGACTCTGACCTCGCTGTCTGGAACTGGTGCCTGGCTGGTCTGATGACCGCTGAACGTCTGTTAGACACACACACACACACACAATAGAAAAGAAGGATGAAAACATACATCAGACACATACGCCAGAACACACACACACACACACATAGTGCACGCAAGAATGAACGTATGCTCTGACATTAATTCAGAAGTACGAAAAGCATGTCTGAATACACAAATGCACACACACATACACAGACTCCCACACTGGCATGTGTGATTTGTGTCCTCTTTCTGCCAGCAAGGCAGAATGAGTCAACATGTCATGACTTATTATCTGTTTTTTAACATGCATGATTCCCTTCAGTCTATCCTCATAAAGTTTGAGTCAAGATACAGAACATTTCATGTATCTGTGGTTGTTGGGTGCCCACATGACTACTTGTTTGTGACTGAGTCCAAGGGTTAGAGAGCAAATCTATCATGGAGGTCCTTAAATCAAACACGGAAGAAGCCCTTTTCCATGATTTAATTCTCCAGCCAGTAACCTCGTCAAAGTTTAACATGGTCTACTAGTTTTGGAGACGTGGAGTTACAGTTGTTGCACAACCACAAGAAGAAGTTTTCTGTCTGTCTCCTTTTCATTGTATTTTGAGAACTAATAACCTCTGTCAAATTTTCATCCTTCTTTTACCATTCCTCTCAGGGCTCTAACTTACCGGTGTCCTGCCATCATGGGGACAGGAAAAAAAAATATCACCGATACGCGATAACGCGATAAAGAAATACATTTTGGGATGGTAATGGGACGGAAGAAAGACCTAGCCTAAAAACTATCAATTACCAACTAACATTACTTCAGGATGCTTCTCTTAGATTATTGCACCTAATCTGCTTAGCAAAGAAAGTAAAGAAATCACTCAGGTGCAACAACAAGTGCAAAGTGGAAGGTCTTCAGTGAACGGACTGTGTCAGCGTCTGAAAGCACACCTGCTATTTTGGTTCCTAGGTGCAGCAGTGCCAAAGGGCTGGGTGAAATATGAAATGGAGGGTGTAGTGATTAGTAAATGGAAAGGCGGTTCTTCAGAAAATCATATTGTTGTCCAGAGAGCGGCACAATGTGGACACAGCACAACAAATCCGCAGCCAGGGACAGATGGTGTGGGGTTTTTGATGATAGATGATATTAGTCTTTCACACACACAGACTTTACTTGGGCGGGCCGCCCAGGTGTACTTGGCGGGCCATTTTAGCAGAGGAACATAGAGGAAAGGGTTGTTATCTATTACAGGGTTCCCGCGGGTCCTTAAAAAGTCTTAAAAGGTCATAAAATAAATTCAGGGAAATTAAGGTCTTGAATTTACTGTAAATTTACTGTACGCACAGTTGCCTAACACGCCTAATTAGCGTGTATTTGAAATATTTTTTTTTTTAGTAGTTGACAATGCGAGACCCGGCCATTAATGAACTTTTATGTTACGTTTACGTTAGCTGCAGACGTCTGGCTGCGCGTCATATTTCATTATCATCAGCCGTGGCTGCCAGATTGGGAGACGAAAGTTTAAGTTAAAGTGGTTGGAGGAAGACCCGATCATTCTGTCTATCTTAAACAACTGTATATCACATCCTCCTTTCATTTGCGCGGGTCCAAAAACTTAAATATCACTACAGGTTAAAATAAGCTACTAAATTGTTTCTTTCTTTACACGGTGATTAGTTTTCCTCCATGGATTACCCATGTTTACCCCTCTCTTTAGCGGTGCGCCTATATATTAGCGCAGCCGGAAAGTGAAAGTGAAACTAAAGTTTGGTTCGGCTTTTCTTTATAATGTGGTAGCTACTCTTTTTTGTTATTTTAGTAGTTTATATTGAGTTCAACAGCAGTGTATGAGTTAAGGCTGGGCAATATGGCCAAAAATGTTAAACGATAAAAACTTCTCCATAAATGTCAAATTATTATTTAATCATTATTTTTATTATTATAAGTTTAAAGGCTGATTTTTGCTCCTGAATGAAAGTTGAAGAAACCAGATGGTTAACTGTGCTTTTAAACTTTTCTTTATGGTCCGAACATGACAATCACTTGATACCAAACAGCAGCCTGGTATCAAAAAGTGGAGGTAGAACATTCAAAACAACAATATGCAATATGCATGAGAAGAATTAAGTAAAATCTTCTCTCAGTACCTTTTCATCAACAAAATAAATATCTTAATAGAAATGAAAGTGCTAATTCCTTTGTGATTCAAATTAATTAAATCAAATATTTATTGAACCTTTGTTATATTGTTATTGAGGAAAATGGTATCACAATAATTATCATTATTGTTTTATTGCCCAGCCCTAATCCACGTTCATAAACGGAGACTATCAGTTCACCAAAAGCATGAGCATGATCAATAATCGGCACTGTTTGAGCATGTTTATGGTCGTGGCGTCCCTGACCACCTCCACATGTCGTTTTGCTGTCCTCGTTTTGCTAGCCTCTATGTTCCCCGATTCGGAATATGCAAAGTCATTCACCTGCTGTGAAAATAAAACTGCTAAATATGGCATTGCCTCGTTCATTAAAAGAGATCTAACGCACATCTCTTTTCTATCAAAGAATTGTTTAAAAAAATTGGGGTCCTAAATTTGTATTTGTTGAGGTCTTCAAAGGTCTTAAAAAGCATTAAGTTTACTTTAAAAATGGTGCAAGAACCCTGTATTATCTTACAAGACGCGGAAACGGTGGATATTTTACAAGCACAGACCAGGTAAAGGTCGGCGCCCGGCCTCCCAAGTTGTCTGGATATGATAATAGAAATAAAAAAAATTATATCATGAAGCCATTTATATACCTCAATCCAATGTTATTTCAGTTTAGTTCTACTATAGCTCACTCATAATCATGTCAGCAGCATTTGCACTGTTATGCATTTCAAGAATAAAAAAATGACACTTTTGCTAAAAAGAAAATTTGAAAAGAGGCAATGACGCAGGATTAATGAACCACTGCAATCCAAAGTCTCCCACATAAACAGAGAGAATTCAAAGTTATAACACACCAGTCTGACATGTGTGGAGGTGTGTGTGTGTTTGCCTTGTAGCTGCCTGGTGTCATGTCCACATGATTTAATAAGGTTTAAGGTAAAACACAGTGGACGACGTAATGGCACTGCGCTCTGATTCGGCACTTTGTACTCACATCAGGGGCTACAGATTTATTAACATCAGCCTCATTAGCATACACCTCCCACAGCTGCACTGGGCACCAAAATACCACACAGTGGGCATATCAAATTTCAAGGTCAGGAAAAAGAAACTGAGCGTTGTTGGGTTGCCACAAAAAGAGGGCCCCTACGTGTTGATGTAAATTACTGTTTATCCGAGTTGGAGTGAGCAGTCGTTCGCTAATCCTTGTGGCTAAGGCTGCACTTCTGGTAACTGCTTTACATTAAAACCCTTTCACTGTTTTGTTGTTGGAAAGTGTTTAATTCGAAACAGTAGCAGGAGGTGTCGCCTTTGCATAAACACCAGCTCAGCTGACTTTATCACAGCTGACATCTGTTACAATGAGGTAAGAACAAAAATGTGGTGGTGCTAAATTCCCACCCAAAGAGTGCTAAAATGTGAGCATTGCTAGCCTTTTCAAACTACCAGTTTTCCTGGACGACAAAGGTCAATTGAGAGTGGTGTGAGCTGGGACAGGCTCAGCTCAAACGCAATCATGTGCAGCATACATGGGTATATATAATAAATGGATAGAATAGGGTTTCTTGATCTGCTGCTTTATCTGATTAGGTTAATCTGTAGGTGGACTGTCCAAATAAAGGTTTATAAAGAGAAAGATGTGAGAACACGGTCACACATGGTTTAGTTTAATTTCAAAAAATTATAAAACTTCATGAAAACACAATATTAAACCTGAAAACAAAAACAAACCCAATGAATGACCTTTGATTCCTTTGTTTGAAATGGCCATGCTTTGTCAGTATGTGAACAGACAAGGACATGCACATTGCAGAGTTTTCAACACAAACACAATGACGTGCATGTGTTTCCGTCTGGTTCTTATTTTTTCAGATATGCATATTCAGCAAAGGCCCATCTCAATATCACATGCGGAAATAGAAATGATCCTTTAATAAAGCGTGAAAGCCTCTCTTGTTGCAGTGCTGTTGGCAGAAATGGTTGGGATTATACAGTTTACTATGTAGAGGTCACATTCCAGTAAAACCTATTTGTGGTTGTGGCATGGTTGTGTGTTTAGCTATGTGTGTGTGTGTGTGTGTGTGTGTGTTGTTCCTTTCAGGTATAGGTCATGTGTCTTGATGTTGTTACTTCTTATCAAATCTAGATTTCTGTTTAGCTCTCATGACTTCAATTCAGGCCGATGCCAACTAGAAAACAGACACACGCACACACACACACACACACAAAGCATCATCCAGGTATGTGTGCAAAGAGTGATGAGTTTTGGTCCAGTGGAGACTGTTATCAACGCTGGCCACTGCACTGTGGTCAGGACAGATAGCCAACTGCCGTGCATGCGTGTGTTTATGTGTGTGAGTATGTGGGTGGGTGTGTGTGTGTGTGTGTGTGTGTGTGCGCAAGTTTTTCTATATTGTTGGCTCAGCTGTGTTGTCAAGGATATACACACCACCAAGTGTCAAATATGTGTACCTGTGAGCACACGGTACGCACGCTTGGCAGTGTGTGAAGTGCGTGTGTGTGTGTATTTGGAGATTGTCAGCAATTCTTAAAGCAGCGTGCAGCTCTTGTGCTTCTGAGAGAGAAATATCTGACGTTGAAATATGGTGAGTCATCTGGTAGATAAGAACTACTGAGAGATGGGAAGGCAAAGACTGAAAGTCATACAGTAGCAAGAGCCAGTGAGTTTCACAATGAGAGCGGGTTTCAGAAAGTCTAGATGTCAAAAGAGACTGAGTGGGGGACAGAGAGTCACCTGAAAGTCATACGGAGAAAAGAGAGTGTGCTGGGAGGCCAGAGAGAGGAAGATGTAGAGGAACACCAGGACCACAAACATGCCCTTTTATACTCCTGTTGAATGATTTAAAGCCGCTACGACATAGATTATTATAATGTACTTTCAGATGTAAATGTATAGCATTGGTTCTGGTCACTAGCCGGAATTATTCCCATAGCAAGAAAGTGACAAATTCAAACTTGACCTAAAATACCAAATTTCTCCATGACAGCAGTGAGCATGAGCTACATTTGTTAAACAACATCGACTCTGTTTAGATTCACGACTAAAACTTTGTGTACACTCACGACATCGTGTGTTGTGGATACCCTGGCAAGGTGGCTGCGACCAAGACGGCTGCTGCCCTATAAATACAACAACCATTTTATCAGCACAGGGAGACAGCCGCCAGCCACCAAGGAGCTGGCTGGCTTATTTATCGAGGCCCTGCTCTCAGAGAGAAAAGGGGGGGAGACTAGTGCATGGGCTGTGGGTTTTGTTTATATTGGTGGACGTGATACCACTAGAGACACCTGTCAATGGAAGAAAGGGCAAAGACGGAGTGCAGTTTTACTGATTGTTATGCGTCGGCAAAGTTACAGCAGTGACTGGGCAGCTGTTGTTGCGCAAAAATGCAGTAATTAATTAAAATTAATTAAAAGTATTTTAAAGTGCCTTTGATTTTTTTGTAGACTAATAACTCAATCGGTGAAATTGACGAACAACCTAAACAATGTCTTATTATGAGGTTACCTTTGACCTTATGTTTTTTCTCCATCATTCCACCCTCATGCCGCACTAGAAAACTGTGTTCTCGCCTGGTATGAAGTCTGCACGAGGTGCACATTCTTCTTTTCAATTCAATTCAGTTCAGTTCTACTTTATTGGCATGAATGTAAAACAACAATATTGCCAAAGTTACAAATAAATTACAAAAGAACAATTCATTCCATACATTTCCCAGATTTTTTGGTAACGAAGGTCTCGTTGCTTTCACTGTTACCTGGAAGTTATGTTGTGTAAATTTCTTGTTAAAAATTATTAACTGTAAATTGCCCTTAGGAGAATGTGAGTGTGAATGGCTGTCTGTCTATACGAATTTAGCCCTGTGGTGACCATGGTGTACCCGCCTCTCGCCCAATGTGTACATGATCAATGGGTACAGAAAATGGATGGTGAGAATTAGGAAATGATTTCATATATCAGTCATGGGTCTTGATGTTGTTACATTTGGTTAAATCTAGATTTCTATTTAGATTTCGTGACTTCTATTCAAGCTTTGAGAAAGATGCCAACAGGCAAACATAAACACAGACCGACTTCTTTGGCTCTAGGTGTGTGTGCATAAAGCGATGACTTTTTAACTTACTTCATTTAACTATTACACTTGGGTTTTTTTGTTTTTTTTTTTACTTTTTTCCTGGATTGTTTTCTCCTGTTAGCAAAGATGAGCTTTGAAGCCATGCCAATAAAGCAAACTGAAACTGCTACTGAGAGAGAAAGTGTTATCTCAAAACATGGGGAAGAGTGTGTGTCAGGGAAAGATTCAGAAGGAGTTGCACAGAAATAGAGGAAATTCAAGTCACATGTTGAGATATTGAGAGAGGGGGAGCTTATGTAACTGTGGCATTTCAATACAGCTGTCCAAAATGCTGACTGAAAGAAAGTCAGTTTCACTTAATGTTTTTTTGTGATAAAAAATAGACATACAGCTAAAATGCTGGGAGAATTTTCACTCCAAATCAGTGTAACTAGTGAAGCAAGGAAAGCTTTTCAAGTTCCACTCTGGTCTGCATTTTGTGGTATTTTCTGAATAAAGCTTTCTCAATTTTTTCCAACCCAGTAACATTAAGGCCTTTCCATTTAATACTGACAATTTTTACCGTTTGCCAACTTTACTTTTGTAAGTACTGTGCTGTAAAGTGTAGTTACTTAAGTGCTGTTCATTAAAGTAGGCTTAGAGTAAGGCAGAGGTAGACAGAAAGTGATTCAAAAAAGAAAGTCATTTGAATTAGAGCTGAACATCTGCCGTGTGTAACGCATCCATATTAGCAGTCACAACCACAAACCACTGCACCCTGGAACCTAGTTAAAGCTGGACAAAAACTAAAATGTGATCATCTTTAATAGCTTTATTGTAAGATTAAAAAATCTGTTTTCAGGTTGTCAAAAGGTTTTTTAGGAAACTTTCTAGTTAATAAATCTACTATAGGTAGTCTGTTCTTCTTAAATCTTAAAATAAGGTTTGCGGTTTGGTTTCCTTTTTATTTCTTGTACTAACAATGAAATTTTCCCATTGGTCACGTTTAAATGGAGAGATTTGTCTCCAACTGCTAACTCAAAACTAGCCAACCTCTTCAGTGAAGATGTCTCAATAGTGTTTGGGAATTCAGGCCAAGTCCTCCCTCACACCCCTTCTCCCTCACACACACACACTCTTTCTCTTCCCCTCTCTCGCTTCTCTGCCTCTCTGTCCTCCCATCTGTGAGTTCAGATGAACAGAAGTCTCCCGGGGCTTTTCATTGGCCGGGCTCCACACTAAGAGGCGAGCTAATTGGCCAGCTGGGGCCCAGCCGGTTGTTGGAGACAGGGCATTGGCCGAAAGAAGGGTCAAGTGACATGTCATTGGTCAGATTGGCCGGTAACCTGGCAGCACTTCAGGCTATCCCTCTTGAGAAAAGCCTGGTGAGAGAAAAAGACTGTTGAGCATAATTTGGCAACAGCTTTTCTGAAAAATTGTTAGTTAATTTGCAGCTTTTTAGTGATGTGAAAGTGTGTGTTTTTGGGCGCTGCAAGTCCTTGCAGTCCTTGTGTGAATTTGCAAATAACCCTCAATCATGAGGTCCCAAATTGTTGAAGACACTGTGTCACCTTCAGCTTTACCAATTTATCAATCCAAACAGGCAGGAAGTCACAGCCAACTGGTTACCATGACGAGCATGAGTGTGTGTGCATTTCATTTGTCTGTTTTATTTGTTGGTCTTACACTAAATTGGCAAGATACTGATAGCTAATAAACAGCACTCAATGAAGTCATCCTGTTTTTCTCTCTTCACTTATCTTTCTGCATCTATCTCCCACTGTTTACCATCTCTTTCTCCATCCCCTCCGCTCATTGCCTATTCTTTCAGGGTCTCTTAAGTTGCTCTCCCCTTATCTTTTTCACTGGTTTTCCCTCTTCCTTAACTCCTACAAATCCGGACTGTACATGTGTTTGTCTTCCCAGAAGTCCTCCAACATAAATATCAAAATAGGGCAGGTTCATTTCCTTCTAAAATAATCCATATGAGAGTTTTCTGATCTGGTAACCCTGTCAGCAGCACAGTGGCATTGTTTGTCAGTGACCATTTAATGCTGTTTATTTGATCTGCCACTTCTGTGGTTATGTTTGGGTTAGGGCTGTCGCCGTTTCAAAAAAATCAAAATCCATGTTTAAATTCCAAATTTTGCTCAAAAGTGACAGCCTTACTCTTTAAGGTTAGAAAATGAAGAATCCCATGTTGACAGTTGGTAGGAGATGAGATGCGAACAGGGGTCTCCCGTGTCAAAAGATAACCTCTATCTTCTCACTACATCACTCTACATACTTACACCTTTGCTTCTCAGAGAACACTTTTGACATGTTTGAACAAATTACCAATTCTGTCATTTATCCAGATAGGACGGTCTCCACAGTCAGAGAAAGACAGACACAGTCTTTCTCGCTCTTTCTCTCTTCCCCTGTAGGTTAATATCTGTCCACGTCCACCTTTTTTTATTAAGTAGCAGAGTGAGCTAATCCAGAGGAAATGAGAGGTGGAGGTTACTCACCAAGGATTAGTCTGGTCCCAGGACTTCAAACGTTCCATTCCCACCCTGGAGATAATCATTGCCAGGTTAGCCAGGAAATTAAGTGACTGCCTTTCAGAGGGTTTCTAATCCCCGTCTTGCTCTCTCTTTACATTTCTCTTTCTTTCCCACCCATCCTGCTTTCTTTCGGGTATTTGATAGATGCCGCTAACCACCCTCGCACTTAAGGTGATATCTGAGCCTTCAGCCAAGTCAGAGCTTTCAGACAAATTAAAAATTGCTCAGGATTTTGAGATTTTTGTATCATTTGTCTGGAGAATTTTTCCTACTGTGTAGGTTGATCCTCACACCTTATGAGACCAACCATTTCAAATGCATTGTGTGATAGGTTAATTATTAATTTCAGTAGGATTACACAAGCAGCTTTTTTTTCTTACTTTCTGGAAAAAGTTGACTACTAGAAAAGAGGTTTCTCAGGGGTCATGTGATATAGATCTGAAAAGACTTAAGCTTTAAAGACTCTATACTGTGGTGTATTTGTGTGCATTTCTTTTCATGTAAGACCCCCACCCAGGAAGAACAGCTCACGGGGCTTTGTGTGTTTGTGTGTCTGTACATTTGTACATATCTGTTCATGGATTCAAGTCTACATACCGAACAAAAGCCCAGCGTAGCAAGTGGATTTCTTCCTCCTTCCACAGCATGTCATCCAGCACAAAAGCAAATATTGCCTCCATTTTCCACACTTCTTTGTGCATTTTTCTCTTTTTTTTTGTGCCCAGTGTGGCTCATCCTTTCACATGCACACAGTCATACACATGACACAAACACATAAACAAACCTTGCACATGTACATGCACAAAAAGTAATTACACAGTTGTTATTATTTAAATTGTTAAAAACATATTTCTCTCTATATTTCACTTGGGGTATACTCATCTATTTGATAAAAGAATTTCACTTATACGTGTTGAATATATTTCGTGTTTCGCATTAAATAAAAATTGATTAGTAAATTTGTTTACACGTTATTGATGTAAAAAACAGTATCCAGACTCATGATTAGTACTGTAAAGTAGTACATAAAACACCTGTCATGTTAATTTGGGGGGGAACAGTTTCCAATGCAGATTAAGCTTTTTTGTATAGATTTACATTAGTTGAGCAAGAGAATCTTAGGCACATAGCCGTACTCTTACCTGACCAGACATTTTAGGGCGGATGATAAGAGAACCAGAGAAGAGGGAAAGCAGAGAAGATGAGAAGGGAAAGGAGCAATGTAAAAATGGAGGGGACAAGATATAAAACACGTTGAGACTAGAACAGCATAAGACAGGGAGACAATAGGAGAGAAGAGGTCAAGACTTTCATGAGATTAGAAGAGATAAAAAAAAAATATAGTAAATATAGGAAAGAATCAAAAGACACCCCGGCCATCAATACCACCCGACTGGAGCCAATCATCTCAAAGAGGAAGAAAGTGTGCGAGGGAGGCAAAAGGAGAAAGTGTCACTTTCATCCTATTACAGCTCCATCTAACCTGCCACTGTAGCCACCTGCTCCCACTGTCACACAATCGCACACACTCACACAAAAGAAATGTGTATTTTCAGACTCATATTCAGATTCTGTACATGCAGGAACACATGCATACATATCTCTCTCTCTCTCTCTCTCTCTCTCTCTCTCTCTCTCTCTCTCTCTCTCTCTCTCTCTCTCTCTCTCTCTCTCTCTCTCTCTCTCTCTCACACACTCACACACTCACACACTCACACAATGGAAAGGTGGCTATGCTGCTCTTATGTGCACATGCTCTTATGCTAAGTCCTACTCCTGAGATATCACAGAAAAATAAATAAATAAAAGCAGAATCCACAAATAAAAACCCAGCGGAGATTTTCCTACCTAAGGCGCTGACATTATAAAACTGGCAGACGGGGTAAAAATTTACCTTGGTCTTATCTTTACCTTCGCCGACCTCACTCCCATCAACTGTACCTCTCTGTCAGGTAAATTGTCTCCCCTTTAACCCCTACATCTTTTTTACTCCCCTGTACCCCTCTCTCTCTTCCACTTCCTCAGTCTTCCTTGAAATTCACCTTCTTTGTTCCCCCCTAATCCTCAAAGAGGAACTTTTTTAAGTCTGTAAGTTTGGGGTAGAGAGAAGGAGTGAGAGACACCGATGGAGAGTCGGGGGGTGGAGGTAGACGGATATACTATCTGGGTGGCAGGGAGGGGGCTTAGAGGAAACCAAATTATCTTCCTTCACTTTTTTGGCTCCCCTTCTCCTCATCCTTCCCTCTGTCCCTCTATATATGCCATCACCCCTGACTCCATCTTTCTCTCTCTCTGTCCCCTTATCAACTCCCCACCTTGCACTTTCAAGGACAAACTGCTAGGAACACTAAGGATTGGACAAACCTGTGTGTGTGTGCATGTGTGTTAGTTTGAAATCTATGTGTGATTTTGTGTCTTTTAGTCTTTTATTTTATTTTTTTACTGCATGTATAATATGTCTACCTCATGGATGTGTGCGTATAGCTGAATATTGTGTGTGTGGTTTAGTGTGTATTTCTCCAAAGGCTTTGCAGCAGAGACTAATCCTATCCTCTCTGCTATCGCCTTACCTTCCTTCTTACTATCATTTATTTATCCCCATCTCTCCCTCTTTCCCACCACACTTGCTGTTTCCAAATTCCTCTCTCTCTCTCTCTCTCACTCTGTCTCTCATATTTTTTTTTCCGTTTCTCACTTTACTCACTGTCTCTTAAAATATATGTGTATAGATTTGAATTTGCAGTTTCAACATAATCAGGGAATAAAGTTATAAAGTTGTATTTTTATACAGTAATCAGTGGGGCATAGTCTCACATAGCCAGACCCATCTCCACACTTCAATTCAGTGCTGTGCCCATAGACAGTATATTACTGGACGAAGCCACCCCGCAGATTTGAATAGAGAGCAGTGAAGCCAGTTTTGCACCAATAAAATGCTACTACAGGGCTACTTCCTGTTGGCACCAGCGTCTACTGCGCATGATCGCGCAGCATAAGCGTCGTTAAATTGACGTAGAGCAACGGCAGAAACACCGCAATTCTAGCATGCTTAGCTGCACTATGCTGCGCCAACAAATAGTATCTTGGCTCAGTGTGTTTGTCTGATTGTGACTGTTTAATCAGCCCACCTACGAGGCTCACCTGCCAAACATTAACGCAGCGTCACTGGTGGAACAACAGTTTTTCAACATTTTTAGGCCTACATGGAACCGTCCATGCAGGCTTTAGTCGGCTTCACTGCTCCATCTGTGGCTTGCACTGAGGCTGTGCCAGCTTGTTCCTGCCCCTCAGGTGGCTTCCAGAAAGTTGGCCAATCAGAAGAAAGTGGGCTTGTAGGGAGGGAGGCATTAAAGAGACAGACAGAAGGTGAATAGAGGTGCTAAAGCAATGGAGGAGAAAAATAATGTTTGTTTGTTTTTTTTAACATTAAAGCATCTAAACATTTTCTAATAGAAACCCCAAATAAAAGTATGCACCTGAAAATGAGCATAATATTGGAACTTAAATGTAAGTTAACACGAAGCCCCATTTAGTGACAGAAACAAATTTGTGTCTGCGTGTCAGTGTGTTGCTGTCTGCTGCAAGTTTCTTTGGGACGCCACCTGCCTGATAACTTTTAAATGCCATTTTGAAAATAAAAGGGAATTAATTTGATTGATAGGTCTACTTACTGATATGCAAGCACACACACAAACCTAATATGCTGTCATTTCTACTGCCTCACAAACTTACACTAAACAAGATATGAAGATATGCTTTGCATTTAGTAGTATTAATCGCTGTATTCATGGGAGATGCTCTAAGCTGCGTGCTTTGGGGAAAATTGACCTTCTGTGGTCTTAATTGTACAAGAGGCTCAACAGCGCTGTGACATTTAACTGTGCACCAGTCTTAATTCTTAGCCCTTTATTCTAGTGCTTCGCTGACATTTCAGTAGGAAGAGGTTTGTGTATAAAGATGATTGGTGCTTCTTTGGTGTTGTAAACAAATAAGCAAATTTGCCCATGATTATTTTATTCTCTCACTATCTTTCTGTGCCTCTCTTACAGCTTTCACTTTTCTTGCCTTTTACCCTCACTCTTTTCTCGGCTGTCACTCTCTGTGGCTGGGCTGAGTGAGATTTTACAGCCCAATTGCACAAAGTGACCAAAATGGTGTATGTCTGCAGAGGATTCAGGAGGTGGTAGATCAATAACAGTGACTCAGCGGTTACGTTGCCAGTTGCAGAGATTTCTGGTTTTAAAACTTCACTCCCCAGCCCACAGCATTTGCTGTGTTTTGTAAACACACACAGGAACACCACCCACTTAAACACATTTTGATTTGCTCAAACATGGATCACAATGTTACAAGCAGGTCATTAACAGTCAAATAGATAGCTAGCCTGGCTCTGTTCAAATTTAACAGAATCTATCTACAAGCACTTCTGAGGCTCACTGATTAACATGTTTTATCTACTTTGTTTACTATGTATAAAAACTAAATTGCAAAAACAATTAGCTTGTTTCACTTTTTGTTCATATTAAACAATCAAGATATAACTTGTTCATTAGTGAGCTGTAGAAATGCTCGTAGGTGGATTATTGCTACCTTCAGACTGAGCCATGCTAGCTGTTTCCATCTGTTTCTTGTGTTTGTGCCAAGCTAACCGGGCGTGTGAGCTGTAGTTTCATGTTTAACAGACAGAATCGAGACTGGTATCAACCTCCTTATCTAACTCTGGGAAAGCAAAAGTGCATTTCCCAAATTGATAACCCAGAAATCTGGAAAGTTGTAGGCTCTGTGTTATTCTTTAAAATTTATAATTTTTTTGAATCTCTATTATTTCTACCAAGCTACCAACTTATGATGCAGATGCATATGTATCTGATGAACAGAACATATTAGACTCTGGTAGAGTGATTCTCTCCTGTGTGGTCAACACAGACTCATTAGAAGAATGATGAACTATGGAAAGGCCTCATTAGAATAGCTGTGTGTGTGTGTGTGTGTGTGTGTGTGTGTGTGTGCGCAGAGGTGAACTTGTGTGTGATTGTGAATAAGCATGTTCTTGGGAGTGTGCTTCTCGAGTCCCTTTCCTTTAGTGCTACTTTGTTAAGATGGTGTAGTAATTAGCCTGAGAAAATGGATGGCTTTCACCAGCAGCTGCAATTACTGCTTTCTCGAGAATGAATGGACGGATGGACGGAAGGATAGAGCCTAGCATTTAATGAATGGATGTAGAGTTATAATGGGAAGAATAAATAAAGACTGGGATGCAGTGATGGAGAGCAGGGATGAACGAATGGAAGGAAGTATGTACGGTGCTGCGAAGTAAAGATGGAGCGTGTGAGGAAGAACAGGGTGAATGAGCTTGTTTTACATTGTCTTCTTGCTTTTTTTCCTGCTTGAGTGGAAGTGGAAGGCATCATAACTCATTCCATGTGGCCAGGAATGGCAGAGAGTTTATTTCGGGTAAAAGCTGTGAGTTTGGAAAAGGAAATAGTAATAAAAATCATTAATTTAGCTGACGCTTTTATCCAAAGCGACTTACAATTGCTATATACTGTATGTCTGAGGTCGCACGCCTCTGGAGCAACTAGGGGTTAAGTGTCTTTTACAGGGACGCCTTGGTGTGTCACAGTGGACTTGAACCCGGGTCTCTGACACCAATGTGTCTTATCCACTGCTACATCACCACCTCCATGACATGAAGGAACAGAAGTTACAAATTGACATCTGGTACCAAAAAAAAAGAAAGAAGACATGTTAGATTTCTCTCTCTGATGTGTGCTAAAGCATGCCTCACTTCTTTTTTTTTTTTTTCTCCATCGCTACAGATTTAAATATATTACATACATTACTGATATCACTTTTGATTAACAAGGTAAATTAATCTATAATAATCTATCAAAAGCATGTAGATTGTGGGTGTGCAAGAGTGTGATTAAGTATGTGATTGTGTGTGCATGGATTTCTTTTTTTATGTGTGTGTGTGGGTGCATGTGTATTTAAATCTTTCTCCATCCCTCTGAAATATTAAGAGCATGCCTGGGGTGAAGTAATCACAAAGAATGGCCTTCAGTATGAACCACTGACAAAATCCAACTAATAATACACAGCCAGGTGGGGGCTTTTTTCTGAACACCTGCAGCAGTTTTTGTACTGAGTTGAAGCTGGAAGGCATTTCCAGAAAAGGATGGAGGCTGATGTCTTTTATGGATGTCATTGTTAATGTTCTGTATAAACTGAATTATGCTACATTATTCTTTAAAGGGAGTAATACTGGCAATGTACAGTATAACTGCTGTAGGTTTTTGTGGAGGGGATAAATTCAGAAAAGTAAAGTCATTTCTCATCACATCAGGGAATGAGATTTCTTTGTCTACCTACTTTTTGGTTTTCCACATTGGATTAAGATCAGACTACTTTAAGGCCAAAGACATATACCACTCACCAGATACATCATTGCCACTGTTAAATGCATATTACACTATAAAAATGTAGAAGTTGCAAAGAAATAAGGTGTTCAGCTGCAAAGTCTTTTGAGTTTACTCATCTTTAGGGCCAGCAAGTGGTGCCACCTTAGTTTAGGGATTACCAGTTGTGTTAACTGATGTTTAAAGTTGACAACCTTATTAAAATGAAGTTGAGCCAACAATTGTTCATATATTGTCAAGATATAATTTTTTTAACTACACAGTAGCTTTCTCTGTACTGCTATCACATCCAGACAAGGTACAAGGTTGTTTATTTGTCATTATACAGCACAAGGCTGCATAACGAAACGTAGTAGTTCCTTCATGCAACACACACAACATATAATTAAGTGTACATTAAATATGGTAACATATAAATAAAACAATATATACAGTTATTTATATACATATATACAGACACGTATACACCAAGAACATTACGCAGTGCATTTTTTAAATTTGCATCCGGGGTGAATGTGAACAATAGTAACCAGATGATCATGAGGTTTCATCTTCACAATAAACAGTCTGACATTTGGGAAAGTCCTTCCGGACTGCGTTTGAGTACCAAGCATCATTGATGTAAAACACAGAGTCCACCTCCTCTCATCTTGCCGGAGTCTTGCGCCGACAGCTCGAACATGGACCACCTGCAGAGTGTCCCTGTAACGATGTGTTTTTCTCCTCCCCATAACACAGGTTACTGATGCACCCAATTGAACAGTTTGGTTTTGTTTTTAATGGCAAAGTGGTTATATTTTGTTTCATATTTTCATTAAGTTAATTTAGAAATTTTTTTTTGTTTAAATTAATGTTTTTGTTTTTTTAAAGTGACAACTAACCTGCCAGCGGCCGACAGTGTATTAATGATCAATTTAGCCTCTCAAATCAAAAACTGATACTTTCTAAAACCCATAGATATAAAACTCATACTAAACTAGTACTTGTCTCATACTGATCAAAGGTTTGCCATTATCCCACAACCATGTGTGCTTTCACATATAAATCTGGCTTTCCGTAACCAACAGCATAGACAAGGACCGCTACATGCAACACTGGCATGCAAGCTGTGGATTTTCACAGAGACATCTTTCGTCTCTGTTCCTACCGATGTTCAGAGGTGGATCAAATCTGACTCCCGGAAAACGGTGTGAAAGCAGTGGGTGTGTGATAGGTTATAAATCGTCTTTCTATGTTTCACGAAGACAGGACTCTAATCTTCATCATGGTTTGCTCTGTTTTAATTTTGATCAGAGAGAAGATCTTGAGATCTTCAGGTGGCACTCCTCCAAACACACCTGTCTTCAGCTTTGCCTGGCTACACACACTAACATGCACAGGCATTAGGTCACACAGGCACCGGCAGCAGATACAGTGTGACACACACACAGAAATTGCAGTCTCTTCAGAGCTGTGTTTTAATTGAGTCAGCCCAAAGTGCTGGCTGAGCAGAACGATATGACTGATACGGATTAGAACCAGCCTTCCCTTATTCATCGATTCCTACATGGGTGGGAGGCAGAGAGGGGGGCATGATGGAGGGATGACAGAAAGGGAGCAAAATCCTTTTCTATTGATTTACGAAAGGAGAAAAGGACATTGGGAGTGAGAGAAAGACAGATGGACGGAGAGTAAAAGAAAGGAAGGAGGAGGAAGGTAGGGTATTGTTAAAGAGGGAACCCTCCCCCTCACTATCAGTTCTACAGAAGAAAAGAGGAAGAACAGGAGGGGGTTTAGGAAGGAGGAGCGCACTGAGGGGAACAGAGGCGACTATACTGATCCTCTCCCTATCATTGATTTTTAGGAAGGCAGGGGATAGTGGAAGACAAAGGCAGATGGGATGGAGGTAAATGGGAAGGGAGCACTGAGAGAGAGTTGTAAATATAGGGGTAAGTGATAGATGGATGCATGGAAAGTAGACAGCTAGGTGGAGTACAAGACAACAGCATGAAGGATATAGGAGATGTTAAGTAAGAGTGAAGGTGAGGGAGAGGGATTTAAGCGTACTCGGAGGAACCTTTTATTTCACTTAAGGAGAGATGGTTATTGAAGGGAAAAGATGAGGTGTGGACATGGAGAGGATGAGGAAGAGGGGGTGGGGGGGGGGGGGGAGG
>NC_060156.1:5547026-5570459 GCF_021292245.1 Micropterus dolomieu | reverse complement strand
TGGACATGGAGAGGATGAGGAAGAGGGGGTGGGGGGGGGGTGAAGAGATGATTGAGTGATGAAGGAGAGCACAAACACAATTGAAGAGAGAAATGCCAGAAAGAGAGACACTTCACATTTGGGCTAAGTAGTCTTATTGAAGCAGTATGCCTCTACCAAATACTCCACGTCGATCTAAATCCCTTTGAAATCCTTGAAACGGCTCGAGTGAAAAGGATGGGACGTTTCAGCTTTTGTGTGTGTGTGTGTGTGTGTGTGTGTGTGTGTCAGTGCTGAAATGATGGGGTGGTGTGTGTTTTATGGGTAAATTGAAGGGTCTGTTGAAAGGAGAGCGATGAGCTCTTCTTACAGTGTGTGTGCCTGCGGAAGTGTGTGTTTGGAAGTGTGTGTCACTTTCCCTGTGTGTGTGTGTGTGTGTGTGTGTGTGTGTGTGCGCTCCCTCTCCCTTCAGTATCAGTCTCTTCTGCTTGATTTCCGTGCTCTACTCTCCTCTGCTCGCTATGCCGTGAAATGGTTTTTCACTAGACCATTACCCCAACCAGCGCGCTACACTACTGCCACAGCCATTTGTGTGAGCGAGAGGGAGTGTGTTTAAATGTGTGTGTTTGTGTGTGCGCCTGGAGAGAGAGAGATGGGTGTTTGTTTGGCTGCGTGCGTGAGTATGTGTACAGTAGCTGCACTTGAAAGAGAAAGTCTCTGCATGTCTTCTTTATGTGTGGTGAAGATGGATTGTGTGCACATGTTGTTGCGTGTAACTGTGCGTGTGGTGGGGGGGGGGGGGACAAAGCCGGTGTGTACAGTATGTCCGACGCAAGCTTAGCTGTCATAGTGTTTTCCCTTCACTATACTCCTGTGACAGTTGTGAATGCTGACAGACAACTATCTAACATCATATCTGTCTGTCTCTCTCTCACGCACACACTCTTGCACAAATAGCTACATACAGGCTAATACAGGCAATATTGTCCTGGTTACAAACAAATCAGGGGATCTTTCAGCTGCGGCTGAGTAGTATTTGGGGATTGTCAATTTATAGAGAGCCTAAGTCTCTCCCCTGCCGGTGGACCTCTATGTGACCTTACTTCGGAAAGAATATGCACGGTAGACAGTGATCCCGTTTGAATTGCACTCTGAATTGAATCTCTATTTTTCAGTAGAGCCTTATGCATTTTGTTACCTTTACAAAAAATCTTTTTCAAAGAATGTACATAAAATGTAGCTGGATTAACTTTGTCGTTGTATTTGAACGCATTTTTCTGGTGTTCATCTGTCTAACAAAACGGTAGTTTTACATAAATTCATTATTTGTCTGAGGTGCTTATTGCTTTCTGCTTTGTGTGCTGCGCATCCCTTCATGTGAATCAAAAACTGTCCAGTTCTTGTATTTATTACAAACAGATTTTGCTGCTTCGATAAGCAGAACGGTATTAAAGCTGTATCACACACACACAGACAAAGAGGTATACACACAATTAAATGTTACTTAAAAAGCAGAAAGTGTTCTTCATGAACAAGCTAATTTGTAGTGAATAAACTTCAAGTATGTGCCATTCTTCCAACACCCTCACTACATACAAATGTGTTTGTGTGTGGTCAGAAATTTGTTTGGTTTCTATACACTTCCTGACTTCATATACACACATCCACACTCATTACACACTCATCTGTTTGTGTTTACTCAGTCTGTGGCATCACACAGTAATCTGCCCTTAATCCATGTGTATGGAAACACACAAAGACATGCACACTTGAGCAGAAGAGCACCAAGCCACATACTTACTCTGTCTGTCTGAACTAGGGCACCTTTTAGGCTCGGGGTCTGCAGCCTTTTTTATCACAAAGCTAGCAATATTTTTCTTTGTTGCCAACAAATCCCATGAAAAGACCAAAACCAACAGTAAATTGATCCTACTAACAAGTATTGCCTGTGCAGCCAAAGCTCGAAATATCTTATTCCCTCTGTGACGTAGACCTCCATTGTTGTCCAAAACAGATTGAAAACACATAAATGAGCCACAGCGCTTGCACTGGGGACACTGGCACTGTAGTTTATTTTAAATCAATGCCAGATGCCGCCACTATAAAATCTCACTAGTGCATTAAATGTATATTAATCCGTAGCCAAAAATATTCCCCAACAAATTCCCCATTTGCTCCTATTTGAATAATGCTTGCTAAAAAGTACTGTGCTGAGCTGTTTCACAAAATTCCTGAGCCTTCAAAAAAAATGAAACCATACATTTGTGACCTGTTTTTTAAGACATATGTCTTCATAGGAACCAATGGGCTTTGCCTGAGAGCCACGGTAAGAAAGTACTAAAAGGCAGACTATGTTGGTTTTGGTCTTTTCATGAGCTTTGTTGATAATAAGAAAAATATAGAAAAACAGCCAGCCTCGTCTATTGATGACAGTTCTATCAAATTTTATTGTCTTTCAGCGGCTTTCCTTCCTCCATCTCTCTGACACCTGCCTCCCTCTTTCATTTATTTTCTCTTGTCTCCTCCGTTCATGCCTCTTTGTTTTTTCTTCACCCCCTTAACTCATCTCTCTCAACTCTCAGTCTCCTCTGGATGTTGCAGTCCCCCCCCCCCCCATCTTTCACCCCTCTCACTGTCTCTCATTCTCTCTTTTAACATCTTGTTTAAATCTTCTCTTTCATGTCCCTTTCACCTCCCCACTGTCGTCCCCGTCTTCACCCCATTCATTCCCTTGTTTTATAATTCACCTCTCATCCCTTTTTCCCCTTCCTGCCTCTCCTCAATGGCTTCATAATATCCCCACTCCCCCTCTATATCTCTCTCACCCGCTCTCTCTAACCCATTTACTTCTCATTCACTCTAGCTCTCTTTCCTCCTTTCTTCTCCATCGAATGCCTTTTCATTCTTTCGCTCCACCACTCTATTCCCTCCTAATATCCTACTGTCTCTCTACCTGAGATATTGAAGCTATAAAGACAGGTGTTGAAAAGAAAGCAGGACCACCAAATCTATTTTATATGCCTCCTGGCATCATTCCCTGGAATGCAAAGAGAGGAGGAGAGGCAGAGAGAGAAGAAAAGGTTGTGGTCTGTAATAATTTTCAGCACCCTTTGTGTTGAAAATATTAGCTTGAGTTGAGGAGAGAACAAGAACCTTGTTTTCTATAAAACCTTCAACCTTTTGTCTTCACCACTTGGGACACACACACACACATACTTCACCCTCTTTACATTAGGTTCTTTTGATTTTAATGGCACTCTTTCCACCACTATGTGGGAAAATGGTATACACACTCTACTTTTACAGGACATTATTGATCCAAAATGTGCAGATGACATACAGTAATGTCCTGTCGAAGGTACAACAGTGTACTTGAAGAAATAGTCATGTGTTATGCAGTTGTATCCGCTGGAAATATCTATTATCAACAAAAACACCATTTTAATGTGGCAAAGGTGTGATAGACTACATTTGATGGACTATTTTCAGAGACTCAGCATTACACAGAGCCTGCAGGGACTATGTCATGCTGCATACTGCATAAGTATAATTTTTATTGTTGGAGTTCAGCATGTATGCAAAGTCACAACACCCAATCACCTGAATCATATCTCACTCTCTCACCCCACGTTAGGTTAAAATGAGTCTCATTTACAATATTCAGTGTGTGTGTCTGTGTGCGTGTGTGTTAATGGAGCTTGTTGACGTGTAGGGTTTAGTCGGCTTCTTTAAGGAGCGCCGCAGCAGCTGGAATCTCTCTACTGAAAAGGCCGGGGTAATCTCTTAGAGAGCGACTGTGTGTGTGTGTGTGTGTGTGTGAAAGAGAGGAACGGGAATAAGTGAAAGAAGAGTAAACAAGATGTGAGGGTGAGAGACTGAACCAGTGAGATGAAGAGTAAGAGAGGAAGTAGGAAAGATTGAACTGTCAGCAGCTTGACTTAATCTTTTTTTTTCCTCAAGATGGAGATGAGACCTGACTCTGTTTGTGTGTGTGTGTGTGTGTGTGTGTGTGTGTGTGTGTGTATGAGCGAGACGACTCCATCCTGTTTTGAAGTAACCTAATCTTGGATGGAGACCATGTCCGCCCCCTAAAAAAAAACCCTTCAGAAGACCGAAACTCTATCTCTTAATCCCTAATAACTAGCCTTTGTCAATCCTAAATTACCCCTGTATCACAAAAACACACACTCGCAGACACACATGCAAGAAAAGCAAGGGGCTGATGGGTGCGCACTGCACTTGCTTACTCTGTTTTACTGTTTATTAGTACAGGCTAGTTGCTGCACGGAGCAACTTTACTTGAATATTTCAAACCTTTCAAACACCCACAAACTAAACAATTGTCTCTCTTTACTAGATGCCAGGCAGAGGTGCAGATCATCGGCTGGCACCACGTTACGAAGAAGTGGAACGTCAGTATGCCTCCTTACCAAGGTACTGCTTCTTCTCACTCACCTTTATGAGGAGGTCCACAAAGTAAATGTTTTACAGCACGTATCACTGTTCTGCTCTATTCTCTTCTCGTCTCTTCTTTTCTCTTTGAAGCCTCTAATTACATCTGTGTAGTCTGCAAGTCTTTCTGAGCGTCTCTGAAGGCCTCAGTCTCAGCCAGGAACTCACCTTATCCCCTCCCTGGGGAACACACACAAGGTTGAAAACTGACCCCTGACTCCCTAGAGCTGCTCCCCCACAAAAACTTACTTTGGCTTATGCACAATCAGTACTTTTTCAAAGCTGTCATGAGTGGATTCTCTGGTGTTTTTATTTTTAACCTCTGACTTCAAATCTCATCTTTCACACAGTGCTGTCTGGATGGTGTACTGAACTAGAAAGCGAGCAAATATTAAAATATTTTTTTTTTGTTAACAGTGTTTGGATGGCTTTAGAAAAAAATTGCAACTGAATTTCAAGAACGCCACTCTACCAGAAATCTCATATACATGAGTACAAGATAAGGAACTCGTGATGGTTTGCACAGCTTGTTTTATGCTTTTCAAATCAGCAACATGAGCTGAGCTCACTAAGACACATCTCATTTTCAGTGGCTCCTCACTGAATTGCATGTTGTTAGTGCACGTGTTTGCATCCTTCACAGGACAGCTTTTACAGGATTTTGAAGTTATAGATGGCAACAATTAAACTTCTTGGTGGGAATATAACAATAACACCGAACCTTCTTATTTACATCATGTCATTTCAGAGATTTAAGAGATAAAGATTGTTTGGTCAATGTTGAGCAAATTGTCAAAATAACTTGCAAGGTGCACTTTATGCTGCGTATATCATATCACCATTGATTGAGCTGTTGTTTTTAATTTTGTTTTATTTTTATTTTCACATACACTATAGATGAGTGTTTTTGAGTCAGACAGGAGGCAGGTGACTAGAGGACACAGGAGAGACAGTTCTGGTCAGACTTGACAGTCAAGCAGGGAACTGAACCACTCCAGTATCTATGCGTTAGCCTAATGCCCGGTACATTTAGTCATTTTCCTCCATGGACAGCATGAAATATCACCAACATTAGCCAACAAAAGAACAATAACAGCTCCCCCGAGTATCCTAGAGTATACTAATCAATTATTAAAGGATTCTTTCCATTTATTTCTCATGATGTGTTTTCTGATGTAATCAGATAAATATTCAGGTCCAGAACGGCCGTAGTCGGAGCATGTATGAAACCACAGCTGTTCCCTAACCATTTACACGTGATAGTCTCAACGTGATGCACAGTTGAAGACATACTATATTCTCCAACCATCACCAGTCACTCTTTCAGCATCTCATTTTTCATTTGCAACCTTTCCACTCTCAGAGGCCTCAACGTTAATTATCTTCTCTTTCTGCACTCTTTCACTATCTTCACATCTCATTTTTTCTTTTCCTGTATATTTCTCACTTCCCTCTCGTCTCCTCCACAGTCCCTTATTTTCTTATTTTTTCCCATCATTGTCCAAAGATGAATAGTACTGTGGTAATGTACTTAAGTAAAGCCCTTTAACATGGCTGATACCACCGTACTGTGAACTCTTACTGCATCTAAATAAAACGTATTAAGTGAAAATAGAAGTGTAAGGTTTAAAACAGTGAAAACTCAGAGTAGTTGTTACTAGCTTCTTCTCACCTCATTTTATTTTGCTTCTAAGAACCAACACCTCAGCAGACTAACAAGCCAACAACAAATGTTTGTTTGTGTGTGTGTGTGTGAGAGAGAGAGAGCGAGAGGAAGTCAGTGAGTGGAATGACATACAGAAGTTTAGGACGTTAGAAAGTTTATAGCCAGGTTCCCACCCCTGTTAAAATAGTGAGGGATGGCTATTTCACACCTCTTTTGAGTGTGTGTGTGTGTGTGTGTGTGCACGTGTATGTGTGCGCATGAGAGAGAGAGTGTCTGTGTGTGGGTGATGACTTTGGCAGATGGGAGCGAGAACAGTGATGATAGTTTTGAGGTCTGGCTGTGGTATCTGAAAAGCCTTGGGAAATTGGACACACACACACACTCACATACAGTACACCCTGTCTCTGTTTCCACTTTCAGACATGCACTGTAATCCGAAAACGCGGTGCCAATTTTACATGTACGCCTCGTGTTTGAAAATGACCCTCCGAGTCACTTTTCCGTAAAAGTCACTGACAATCTGCCTGCTTACGCCCTGGTAACAGTTCTGAAACATTTTCTACACAGCTGAAGTGAACATGGGGTGTTTTTTTTTTTTCAAGTAATACTTTAAATACCTCTGATTTCTAAAGCAGCAGATTTGAAACTGAAGATAGACTTTTTACACGAACTAAACTCTTTTCATAAAAATGGCTGGATAATGGGCTGACCTCTAGAGAACTGCTTTCCCCCGGTGCACGAGATAAACAGCCTTATCGATACCTGTATGTAAAGCCATGTGTTGCATAATGTGGTGGCTGAAACCAAATACTATGTGAACATTGCACTTCTGTGTATAACAGCCTCTCATATTTGAAGTGAGTCAAGGTTTCCACAATGAACACACCGATCTGAAGGCCAAAAAGCCGTTACTAAATAGGTAGATTAATCCAGAAATATTTCCCTTCTCACAGATTTTATGTCTGACAGAATCTAATCTCTTTCTGTCTTTATTTTCTTTCTCCCTACGCTCTGCATCTCTTTCTATACTGCCTCCCCAGCTGTCAATTAACTCAAGAGATATTTCAGCATGTAGAGAGTCAGAGAAAGAGCTCGTGTTTGGAAACCACATCCAGGCTGACCTTATCAAAACATATTATTTTGCCACTGGCTCAGAAATAGCTTGCAGGTTGTGTGTATCTAGTCTCTGCATGCCTGTATACCGGCATGCATGTGTGGGAGGGGTTTGTGTATGTGCTTATATGTGAGTGTGTGTTTATATTAGTCAAAGTGAGTCCAGAAATAACTGTAGGGTTGCATAGCCAGGTACAGTATGTTTGACTCAAAGTCAGTTAACTGGAGCACTGGGTAAGTTGTGTGTGCGCGTGTGCGTGTGGCTCTAAAATTAAAACATGACCCAGCAGTGGATGATGTTTCCCTGCCTAAAGCACAAACACTACCTAACAAACTGTCAGCAAATGTCACTGCATGAAATAGAGCAGTCTGTTGAGGGCGCGTATTATATTTTGCTGCTCCATAAAACTATTCTGTGTTTTGGTAATTATTCAGGAAAAGATACACGTGCACTTGCAAGTCATTTATGGCCAGAGTAATTTGATTTTTAAGCGTCACATCCATTATATGACACAAGCTTTTAGCTGTTATAGATGCTGAAACAGAATCAATGTGTATGTAAAATAGTCTGACAGAAAAAATGAAGTTTGATGTTAACTGATGGTAAATTTTACTGCATGTGTTATTTATTCCAGCATTTTCCTTGAGGTAGTTTCAGTCCATGAGCAAGTTGTAACCCACTGGAACACTCAGTGCTTCACTTGCTCATACATTCAGTACTATAACCTGTGCTCTAAATTCAGAAAGTAGCATTCTTAACACTTTTACAGCATTTTTCTTCTTCTTAAGAGCTGAGAGATGTAGGTTTTCATGGGAAAGGAACATTGAGAACATCAACAACAGAAAAGGAAAGAGGGGAGGACACAAAAGCGCATGTCCTTTCACTTCAAACCCCCCAAGGTCCCCTCTCACTACCATTTTCTTGAAATTACCTCTCCATCCTCTTCACCCCCCATCCTCCATGTCCAACCTTCTGTCTATATTTCACCATTTTCCTATACTTCTCCCCCTACATCTCACTTTCTCTCTGGTGGTATTATACTGAAACAAAGGACCCCTGTTGAGAGCATGTGTCCCTGTACCACAGTCACAGCCTGCTAATGGTTTGATAATAAAGAGGTAAATTTTAATCATGTAATTACAAAATTAATATCCACTCAATAGCTAGGTAATAACAATAGGTATATCTGGGAAACATTAAACTAAAATTTATTGAACAGGGTCCAAAAACAAAGAGAGATAATGGGGAAACAAATTTAAAGATTGCAGCAAGCAAAACTATTTAGTAATATTATAGTAATATTTTGGAAACAGTATGTTAACCCTCTAACAATAAAATGGTTATATCAGTGTAATAATACAAAATGCTAAGCTAATTGTTTCAAATTAATTTCATGGTAAAGGAGTATCCTGGAAGCACTTTCTGTGTAATAACCATGAGTCAGGGCTGTAAAATGCTGAACTACCTGTTTTTATTTAATTTCATGGTAATATTCTTTACTTGCACTATGTTGTGTGACGTATCTGTTTTAAGATGTGTTTACTTCCTGTCAACTCTACGATAACATTACCTTTGCCGCCAACCGTAGTGATCACCTTACAGTGATTTACTTTTCAGTTAGCTTTCAACTAGGGATGGCTCCATACCACTTTTTCATATCCGATACCGATACCAGTTCCTGGGCTTTGGATAGTGGCCGATACAGAGTATGATCTGATACCTGGGTAAAATTAATAAGCTGTGCAGAGTTTCCCACACATAGATTTTACTTGGACCTGGCTACACGGGTGTATTTGGCGACGCATTTTAGCATTTTGCAGAGAAAGACAGAAAGAGACGCTACCTCTTACGTTACAAGACGCGAACATTGGGGTTCTGTGGGGAAACACTGCTGTGTTCCTCACTGTGTAGAAGAGCCTGGGAGTCATTCATCATGTGTAAGGCAACATTATGCAAGATTAGGTGCTGATCATACTGTAATTCACCGCTGTCATGAAACGGGACAGCTGCACACGTGCATTTGTTATGATTACTCTGCATCAAAAAGTAGCAAGTCGGGACGTTTGCTAACACAGCCAAACATCAAGCAAGTGCGACAACACAAGGCAAAGCAAAATTACTGATTAGTCTGTCTGTGTACAAAGAAAGGAAAATGTTGTTTGAAACATGGGTGGCCAACAAAGATAGACAGCAACCAACACAGGAGCACTTAAAATGACATTTCCGACGTCCGAGTGTGTTATCTAACGTTAGTAATGTTACATTTGCTAACATCAACTCAAGATTTATAGCTAGCGGCTAAACCTCCGTCTGTGAAACCTATTTGGCTCGACACAGGCAAACATCAAGCAAGCGCAACACAAGACACAGCAAGCCAGCTAATAAGTTATTACTTACCAGTCCAACAGGAAGAAGGCCAGCTCGCCATCTGTCCTGCGTCCTTTTAGCTTTCTGCTCACGGCAACAAGTAAAAGCCAGTCTGATAGTTACTCTCGTCTGGTCGCTTGCTCCGTCTGCCATGATATCCTTACTGTCAATAACAAGCGAGCTATTATACTTTTCGCTTCTTAACATAGCTTGCTTGATTCCAAAAATGCTACTTTAGCTCTCCTAGTAAAATGTTCCAGTCTACCTACACACTGTTGTTGCATTTGTAGTATGTGCATAATTGAAGTGAACAGATCGGCCCATAGATCAGCCCATTGTCAGCGAAAACCGATCCAGCTATTTGAGTCACCAGTGGACCGATATCCCATATCGGATCGGTGCCATCAACTATATAATATGGTAATTATTTTCAACTTCCAAGCATTTTCATGTGACTTTGAAGGTGTTTCACTGATTGTGAAACATCAACCCTTTATTGGTGTTTGTATGTGGCCCTTATTACGCTGTTATATGAATAGCCTCATATTACCCAGAGATACTCATTGTTAATACAAAGCTATTACTTGGTTATTACTTTGGTAATCACGTGGTAATCCTTAATTATTTTCTTCTTCATAATCACTCCATTACACAACTTTTATCATGAATTACTAAAGATTTTGAATTTACATTTGTGTGCTTGAAGAGCAGGCATATAATAAAGCTGCATGTTTTCATTTTATGCAATAGTTAAGGTTGCCGAGAGACAGAGAAAGAGAGAGAGGTGTATGTCCTTCAGCAAACATTCCTGGCTGGAATCAAACCTGAAAAGTTGCCAGTTAAATGGTATATGTCTTAGACCACTTACCGAGTTTGTGTTTATGTTTGAGCATAAATGAATGCATGAATCGGTTTGAAACAACTTCAGTGATTTGTATGCATACATGCGTATTATGTGTATGAGTGTATATGCACCTGTGTGTGTGTGTGTGCGTGAGCGAGTGAGTTTCGGTCATTCTGAGGTCGGTTGATGGCTATCAGAGTGTGTGTATCATCAGCATTAGCAGGTTGCGCCCCTACCATGTGTGCACCATTACTGCCCCATTTACACATTTTCTCTCTCTCTCTCTCTCTCTCTCTCTCTCCCTACTAGTAGACTTGCCTGTTGACTCCTGTATTATTATTCATATAAAAAAAGACAAAACTAAGGAAAAACTAAATATAGTCACAAATTGACAGACACACCAGACTCATCTCTACTGTTAACAATTTTAGATTGTGACCGGAATATTGACCCAAATGATATCACCATTATCATCATTGTCATCATATCATCATCAAGAAATAAATAAAAAAACCTTTATAACCTTGAAATTGGAAGGCATTACCTACCATAATGACAAATAATGACGATTGGTTTGCATGGGAGTGCTATACTCTAATAATCCATAAACTAAAGCTGTGTTTTATTCTATTTGGTGGCACTGCTTTCTTCCATTAGCCCATATTTCTGTTGATGACCGAGGCAGTCAGTCCTATGCATGTGAGTTTCAGTGCAAGTAGGACTGTACTAAGTCAACTTTGATTAAAAACATAATTTTGCTCTCCAAGGATTTCTGTTGATAACAGCGATCAGTTATTGGAAACGTAGCCTTGACCCAATTGGATTAGCCAAACACCCTTTCCCATTTGTCCTTGTTATTACTTTTATTAGATTAAAAGAACCGATCATAATAGCTGTTCAGGTTTCTGGGAAGGCTGTCACTTCCTCATTATAATGATAATTTGATGATTAGTCATTAGAAAGCAGATGTTGTATTCTGTGCCTTGCTCTCTGTCTCTGTGTCTCTCTTTTAGTTGCGTTTCTTAATTTATTTCCCTGCCATTGCTCTTTGCATATTTCCCTCTTTCAGCCCCTCCTCTTCTAATTCTCATTCTCTCTGAACTTGGGGTGAAAAGGACATTGTTGAATTGCTGAGGAGGGAAATGAAATGGGAATGTCTCTCGCTTCTCTTTCTGTCCCTCAATCTCTCTTGAGAAGACCTCCCAATCAGGCCTGAGAGTTTCCCAGACCACTTTACAACTGCTGCACAATCCACCCCATTGTCCAGTTGGTTTTCTGTGCGTCTCTGGACTCATCGAGACTCTGCCTGTTTGTTAGTCATATAGAAAGACCCTGCTTCTCATAGACCCCCCTCCCCGAACACTTTTTTTCTCTGGACTGTCTTGTGCTTCTAGTGTTTCTGATGTGTTCACCGGTTGCCACTTTAAAGAATTCTCAGAGGTTACAGCTTTGATCTTGATCATGGACTCTAAAACGTTGGGTTTACAACCCATAATGTGTTGCAGAACCAGTAGGTCCCCGCATGACAAGAGAGTATGATGTGCTTTCATATGTCTGGACCCCAGGGTGAGGGAGGAAATCTCTCTTTCAGGGCGCAGCCAGTGAATGTTCAACAGGTTTTTTTGGATATGCTGGAGTTGAACTGGTGATAAGTGATACCGTGCCCATGTGGAGTGAAGTAGCTTTGCTGCGCACGTACACATTTTACATCGTGGCAGAATAACACACCCAGGTGAAGCTTATCCTCACTCTGTACTCATTTGAAGGTTTGTACACATCTTCATTGCCTGTTTTGAATTGGTCTTTTTTAAGGGCTGACTGTGGTCTGCATATATTTTACGGCAGTTAACTAATCACCCACAATTTGGGAAATGCATCAAGGAATGTTACATTATTATTTATGTCTGTCTGAAGAACAAGAAGATGGACTGAGCTTCAGACTTTTCAACAGTTGCAGCTGTGAAATGGTAACATCTGGCAGCAGCCTAATGACCATCTGCCGTCCCAGTGCTGCTACATACTTCTTTTCTTCACCCAGAAATACTCAAAAGTTGGATAGTTAAATGATAATTAAATGTGTTTCTGCATGCACTTAATGTTCTTTATCCCGATTACATAAGCTATGAAAGGCAACGTGATGAGTGTGTGCAAAAATTTAGCTCGTATCAAATTCATCGCTACCAAATGGAATGCACCATAAATTGTTAAGATGATTTATGAATGTGTTGAAACAGGAAGCAGCTCATATTACTGCAACAGGCAGGAGTTTGACATTACAATTGAACAGTGAGGCTGTGGCATGTTAGGGAATGGATGTACACATTTACCTTCAGCTCCATGGTCCTACATTCACCGCTCAAGTTGCAAATATACTTTCTTTCAGTGAAACAGCAATTTAACCCATTTCATTCATTGCAGAGCCGCAATAAGTTAAGCAGTTGTTTGTGCACAGGTGTGTGTGCCTTTCCTAAGTTCCTGTAAATCCATAACCATACCTGTGCGTGTCCATGTTTTGTTTGTTTTTTTACAAATTCCCATCTCCTTGTTAGTATTTTAGAAGTCCTCTTCATGTACCAAATTAGTCGCTATTTAGGGATCGTAACTTTGTCAGCAATTTGTATCCTGTGGTCATGCACACAGAAAAATGTCCCCAGCTTGAAACTATTACATCTTGCTGAGGGGGAACTTTATTGGCTCAAGATGTGAAACACGGGGGGGTATTTGAACGGGATATGATATTATCTGTAATGGATTTCATAATGTTTAAGGAAGTCAACCACTATACTGCCTATAAGTGGATATATATGATACTGCCATAACTTAATGTCATCTTTAGTTTGAATAGCTATAACCGATGGACAAGGCCCATTCACATGCTTACAATTCACTGCCAATATGAACAATCTGTCTTTTTTCTGGTTTAGAGCATTCAAATATCTAAAAGTAGACATGGCTGGCAACTTGGGTTGCACCATTTGATGTTACAGTTTTCTAGAGTTTAATTTCCTATAATATTAGAGCTTATGAACATATGTAGTTTGTAGAGGTGTGATATTAAAATGTGGCAATATTTCTCTTTGAGGTGAAAAGCTGTCTCCCAATATTAGCATATCGGAGTGTAAGGGTGAACTCAACATAGAGCATGCCCCCACCACTTTAAAATTATTTGTGTGGCAGCATTTTGGTTACCTGGTAAAAACGGTGAACGACAACTGACAAGATACGAACAATGTGTAAGCAACATTTAATGGCTTTCAGTCAACTATTTTTCCAGTCACACATTTCATCATTGAAGATTTCTTAAAAGTAGCGTTAAAACATTGTCTCGTTCTTGTGGACCCAGTATCATGTACCGTCTTGTGAGTGCATCGTCACACCCCTAGTAGTTTGTAGAGGTACATTTCAGAACAGTCAAAAGTGATTATTTCCTAATAATTTCAACATTGACGTAATTATACCATATTTTGTAGCGCTGCTCAGACATTTAGATTTTCTTCATTCTTGTGAGTTTTTCATAATTCGTAATATTGAAATATGAAATTGTCCCTTTTTCTTTTCTTATTAAGATCTGTACACACAGTTTAAATTTTATAACTGCTATATGTGCCACCTTATAAATGAATTGCTTTCCTTTATGAAATTATTCAAATAAGAAAATAATTATTCAAAGAAATGGCAAGATTATCTCATTTCTTCACACCTGTATTTAAGACAGTAGACACATTTCCTTTCCCTTGGTTTGTATGTTCTTTGGCTGCTCACACAATAATAGGGCTCCTATTTGTAACAAACCTGTTTGTCTAAGGGTTAATATAGTTGATTACATGTCATAGGGCTTCAAGATGCTTTTTGTGCACAGGCAAGGTGAGAGAGTGAATGCAGTGGAAGATGAGTTGCAATGACATGAACAATGGTTTTGAAGGGCATTCAGCCCCGTGACCTAGTAGCACAGAACGTGTCTCTTAGTTTCTTCATCTGTCGGCTCATATCTCATTTGATCAGACATGTTGATCAGAATGTATTTTTTGAGGAGCTGCCTGCACTAAATTGTCGGTCTCTGCGATTTGTTGGCTGTTGCTTCATCGCTCAGTTTCCAAATGGCAGGGCCGTATTATGATGGGATGTGAAACGCCACTCTAAATCCCCATTGTTCTGCCCTCTCTGTGTTTCCGAGGCAACAGTCTCCTACCATCTGGAAGGCCCTCATCCCTCAGTTACTCTCACTTCCCTCTGATGGGTTTCTCCCCTGTCCTTCTCCCATGTCATTTTCTTTTTCTTTCAGTACTGTTTCTCCTTTTATTCTCTGACATTTTTATTTATTTTTGAGCTCTAATTTGATTCTCTCTCCTCCTGTTTCTCCTTCTCAATGTGGCTTTTCTCATACTTCACTTTAAGTACTTACCATACTCTTTCATTTAGTCTCCACGATCCTCTTTTTATCCATTTCATCTCATTCCATGCTACACTTCAGCTGTTTTCTTTAAAATAAGTACTTTGTATTATGCACCTTCACACATTCACAGTCACACACATCCATACCCTGATACACACATGGCATCTTTTCAAATGTGTATACACACACCTTTACATACACAGGGGAATGTAATCATGTTAGTTTCCTGGGCTGGTCAGTTTGTAATTCACGATATCCAGGTGGATTAATCACACTTGACAGAACTTTATTGACAAAGACAGATAGGAGCCCCTAAAAGGTGTTTAGTTTCATTCAAACGTGAACTGTATGAACAAGCTGTATGTGTGTGTGTGTGTGTGTGTGTTTGTGTGTGTTCCTCTAAAGTAGGGCCCATTATTCTCAGCAGATGCTGACCTTCAGCATGCCAGTTCTCTGGAGGGCAGCACTTGTTTCTCTGCCTTTTTTCTTCTTCTCTTCTTCTCCACCACCACCCCCATTACTTTCCTTTGCTGTCCCTCCCTTATCATTTTCTGCTTCTTTCATGTTTTTCTTCTCCACTTCACAACACATCCATCTGGTATGTTCAGTCTCTTACTTCTTAAGTCTTATTTGTCATTCCTTTTTTCTTCAGGTCTCAAACCTAAACCACCGCTTTTTTAATTCTTAATTTTTCTCCACCTTATTGTCTTCTCCTTGTTTCCCACCTCAACTTTTTTCCCTATTCATAGTTTCACATGCACGGTGACCTGGAGGGCAAAACAACAGACCAACATAGCGGCTCACACTGCGACTCCCCGGCAGAGACGCCGCAAAAGCAGTCAAATTTTATTTGGATCACCTTTCAACTTCAGAAAAACAAAGATGTAAACACAAACTGCAAGTGTTCCATCCATATACAGCATCCGCTGCCGCATTTCTACCGTTAAAAACCGCCAGGTCCCTGCCACCGCTCGACTGCGGTAATGTTTACGTTTATCTTGTGGGGAATCCCTCACCTAACACAGCCCAGGCTTGTCTCCTCCTCGATAAGAGCATCTGAAAGCACAACAGCCATCCAGCATTTTGGCAAACGCAAAAGTGACAAACTCAAAGTAACAGTGTATCACTTGCTTCCTGGTTGGCAGGCAGCGGAAAATAACCTATTTTTTTGCCCTCCAAGGGAGCGTTTTCCTTGGAATGTGACTTCACATGAAATCTACGAATTGTCTTCTTTTTACATGAATCTTTTTTGTCACTTCTTCTGAGCGTAATGGCTTCCCTAGCTATAGCTGATTTTTGAACAGCCTTCTTTTTCCAGCCTGTATCTCCTTATTTAGAGACAGTCCAGGTCTCTCACTCTCTCCATTTCTTCTCCTTATCCTTGTCTCCCCCCCTCTGGCTCACACTTCTATGTCTTCTGTTTATGCTAACTTCTTATCCTCTTTAGATTCATCTGCCTTCTCTCCGTCCTTTGCTCTTTGGTCGTTTCAAGGAATACAGATGAAGAATGTATTCTTTAGTGGTCTGCTCTTTGCCTGGAAACTCCTTTTTGGCCTGTCGTTGTAACACAGGTTTGCCCAATGAGGGATTGCATCTTCATTCTAAAGTGAGTTAGGTCAAAAATCCCCAGTGAAATAGTGTCTGATCTTTATATTTTGCATGCTCTTAACCCCCCCGTTCAAACTGTCTAACCAACAACAAAATTTGACTCAGATGTGCTTGGTATTCAGGTTTGTATTTCAGCTGCCCTCCTGTTGACGTAGGTCACTACACCACAGCAACTCATTCAAAGTGAGGTGTGACAAGCTAAGAATTTCTACTCATCATTTACTTTTCATTTCATTTCTATTCACAGCCATTACTATTTAACCGCTACATAATTTGAATCAAAATATTAACAGTTGTTTTATAATAGGCGAGGGTGGCGATGGTGCAATGGATAGGGACTATGTCTTTGATGTGAGAGACCCGGGTTCAATCCCCGACTGTGACCCATCCACCATTGTGTCCCTGAGCAAGACACTTAACCCCAGTTGCTCCAGAGGCGTGTGACCTCTGACATGTATAGCAATTGTAAGTCGCTTTGGATAAAAGCGTCAGCTAAATGCAGAAAGCTTTCCTGTCAAAGAAATGGTTTGTCCACACTATACTACATTGGTCCACAATGGACTGGAAAATGTAAGCTGTAAACTTAAGCATGCCTTAACTCAACATGCCATAACTAGCTTACTACCTACAATAGAAACCTAGCAGTATTTCCAAAGGCAACAGGCACATCATTAGCTGACCAGAAAAATACCTGTTTAGGACTGGAAAATGAACTGCGTCAGAGCCAAAGTGCCACTGTAGAGTTCAGAGTTCACATTAACAATAGCAGCTCTGTTCTGTTCCTTGATTGGTTTGGGGATGTTTACACTTCAGCAACTCCAGTCAAACTTGCCAAACTTGCCAAACTCATCACTTAGTCCTCATCCTTAAATTGTTTTTTATGTTAAAGTAAAGCACCGTGTTAAAATACAAACAGTAACAGTAAACATAGGTCTCACCACTGTGTTGATCCAGGTATGTTTTTCTGTAATAAGCCTCCAATCCAAGGGTTATAATAGAACAAATAACCCTCACATTCCTTATTTATATAAGGCTTTAACCTTGTTATAAAACTCGGGCTAACTAGCTCAACACTGTAATACACGGACAACGCTGTCAGTGTCCCACTAACCCGATCACGTACGCAGCCATCATGTGCGTAAGACCCTTTTGCAGGCTGTTTGTTTTAAAACAAATCAGTTGGAATCATTTAAAATATCAGAGTTTTCAACCAACACACATTTTAGCGGAAACATTAGCCTTTGCTAGCTAGCTACAGCTGCTTTTGTTTACTTCTGGGTAAAATCACCCTGACGAACCAAAATATTGTATCTTTAAACCCAATGTCCATGAACAACAAAAGTAAGGTTTGCTTCTCCTACAGTCGCAGGGCTTTCAATGGTCCAGTCCTCAACCAAATGGTTGTTAACTTTACCAAATGGTATTGAGGGTTTGAATGTTATGTCTATGTATTTGGTATGCCCCCTAATCCTGGCTGATAATACCCTTCCGTAGCCTTTGACCCCATCTTCTAAGTGTTTGGTGGGAACTGATGGAGTATCATGTGACTTCAGGGGGTCAGGAGTTGAGGGAGGTTTAGGGGTCTAATACACACACACACAAACAAGCACCGACACAAACCACATTGACAGCTGAATCAACAGAATACCATCTCTGACATACACACACATACACTCAGACACACAGTATGTAACCACTTAACCATAAGTAGGAAAACAGCTTAGTGTCTTATTGGGCTTCACCTAATAAAACTGAAAAACCTCTCTCTGCTGCTTCAGGCGTCACTGTTAATGGCTCAGCTCTGCTCGGTTTGGAGTTTGTTTTTTCACTACTCACAGCTAATACAGTTCCACATGCCGTAAACTGTACCTGTGCAGTGTGCTCACACAGCAGCTTTGTGTGGTTTGACTTAAACAAAGACAACTGCCAATCATGCTGAGAGCCTTTGCTGTCTGCTTGATGCCTGATAATCTTGGTGATATATGACGGCATGTTCATTTTTTGCACGTGTTGTTCTGTGCCGCCTGTATTGTGCATGGTACACATGGTGTTCTCATGTAGGCACATTGTAGTAAACATAGGAGTAAGGAACAATACATGACATAAACTTCATAATTACACCTCAGAATCCCCCTAAGGATCAGATAATGTAATTTGATTACAAAACTCTTTGCAGGATGAATGCGCATATTCATAAGCAACACCTCATTTCCTTGAAACTCATTTCATGTTTTAAAAATCTAATTTATAGAGTCCATAATTATACCACATATGTGGGGGGAAAAATCCAACTTTTCATGTTTAATATGTAATGTTATTACAGAAGGAAATTAGACAACTCAAGGGCACCATTTTATGTATTTTAACCTTTTTTTTTTCTTTTTTAGTTTTATTTCATTCTGTGATCAACCGTGCTTTAACATTTTCTGAATACCAGGTGATTTTGAGGATGATTTGCTTTCACAAATCAATTTCATAGATATCTTGGGTCTAAAATGTGCAGTATGCTGATGTACTAAATGCAGTGGAATTTACTGAGCAGTTCAAAATCAATATTAAAAGTAATTTGCGGGAAAAAAGGAACAAAAGATGTGATGCAGGCATCATTTTCATTCTGGTACCATCTTTCCTCTCTTATACCTACTCTTCCTTGGATAGAAGAGAAAATATTTCTCCGACGTTCATTATTTCTCACTTAAGCTTTTATTGCCTCATTGGTTGGACTGTGATGCCTCTGTGATTAAAGCTCCATAATGAAGTATCACATTAGGAGGTTGGAACTAAGTTTAACTTAGTTAAACTCCAGGGACATTATATCACAGCAGCTCCATTTTCACTACGGCTCAACAAATGACATTACGACAGCAGTTGTGGAACAATTTGAGCTATTAATCTGTTTTATTACCAGACTGTCAAAATATTGTGACTCTCATTGACAAAGAACTGTTGAATGCAATTTGAATATATGAAGTACGTTCCCAACCTCAAACCCAAAATCAGTTTTAAATGGATATCAACGCAAGGAGAAGACTCAGCTCTATAAAGACTCATAAAGAAATAACTAAATTAAAGCTGCAGTAGTTTATCTCCTCTTCTTCCCCTCGTTCCTCTTTCACTCACTTTAAATATCACTCTTTATCCCTCCCTCTTCTCTTCCTCACCTTCTATAACCCTCCCCCTCTCATCTGAAACTCTTCTCCTCATATTTGAGGCGGTGTTGCTTGTGTTTATGCTTTAGTGTGTGGTTTGATTGAGACAATCCATCTGCCAAGCGGCTGTCATTGGCTCTCAGGAGTTTTTTAATGTGTTGTGTCACAATGCTGCATCTTGTCTCTCTTGTGTGTGTGTGTGTGTGTGTGTGTGTTTCCACTAGTATAACAGCTGTTTCCAGCCCTTTTCGAAAGAGTAAGTGAAAGTGTGTGTGTTTATGAGAGAGAGGGCCAGGTGCAGAGGACATATAACAACTCCTTGTTTCTTTAGAAATCCATCAGAAATCTCATACCATACATAAATACCAGGGAATTACAAAGGCTCACATTACTCTCAATTACTGTCGAATCTTTCCTTTCAAATATCTAACCTATGTCCTCTGGTATACATAATTAACAATATTTAAGAAGTCAACCCCTAAACAGGTATTACACAGTTGAATTTCACTTCAAACTGAGTCTTCGGCGGCTTTTCTGTTTTTGTCTTCAATTCTTTCGTTTTGCTTTTCATTACTCTTTCAATTACTTTAAACTAGATTCCATGCGCATGAGCCAGGAAGCAGTTCTCATTCATTACATCTGTTTATCTCTTTCCATCTTCTCTGTCTCTCTTTCACACACACCCATACACTCACAGAGACCACCAGCCTCCTCATTTGGTCTTAACTCCTCTCCAGCTGTGTGCCAATTTGCCTCCTCCAGAGAGAGTACGTGGTGTTTGGGAGGGGGTGATTAGGAGCTCGCACTAAATTTAAGCTAAGGTTTGCAGTGTGTGTGTGTGTGTCTGCGTGCATGCCAGTAATGGGTTCCATCCATTACCCCATAATCCCCAGCTGCTGTGCAGTGCTGACTGGGTTCCTGGAGGGAGGATTCCAAACTTGCCACCGGATTTACAGTGAATTCCCTAAAGATTCCCACTGGATTTCCACTTAATTCCCAATATGGCAACTCTCAGAAACTGTAACTAACAATTATTCTCAGTATCAATGAGTCTGGAGCCAATCCCAGCTGACATCAGGCAAAAGGCGGAGTACACCCTGGACAGGTCGCCAGTCCATCGCAGGGCCACACATATACAAACAACCACTCACATTCTCACTCACACCTAAGGGCAATTTAGATATACAAATAAACCTAGCCTGCTTGTTTTTGGACGGTGGGAGGAAGCCAGAGCACCCGGAGAGAACCCACACAGACACGGGGAGAACACAGAAAGCCATGGAACGACCTAGGCTGGAACCCACAACCTTCTAACCGCTGCACCACCGTGCAGAGTCTAAAATATGTCCTATTTAAATAATGCAAAAGTGCATAAAAGCAAGTTCAAAAATAGGCTGCAATTATTTTCTTTCACCCACTTAATCAACTAATTGTTTCAGTACAGTTTGTGGATTCTACTCTTGCTTTCTTTAAACGTTTAAAACCATAGGCCGTATTAAACATGGACTTAGCGTCCATGACGTGGCTAATAGATTTCAGAGGCTGAATGTGTGCAGCTCCCAGAGGCTCCCGCTGTTGCCATCTTGGCAGTGCCTGAATCTGGCTAACCCGAAAATGGGCAAAGAGGTGGAGCTGAGGTGGGCCGAATGAAGCCCAGTTCCTGAACGATCTCGCGGCTAGCCACCAGTGAGGACACCAACCTGTCACTCAAAGCGAACTTTAAGCCTTAATGTAATTTAAACAGGTGAGCTATATAAAAATTCACACATTCCCCGTATAGTTGTCATGAAGGGGGAAATTAAATGAAGAGACCAAACCCGTTTTTTATACCAGTTGTTAACATGTAAAGTCAGGCATTTTATTATGGGCTCTTAATTACTTAAACAATTTACAAATGGTGTCTTTTTTCTTAGTGCCTATTGCTCCGTTATTCTGTCTTCCTCACCTTTTTACCTCTCTTCTTATCCTTGTTTTTCATCTGCATCTCTCCCTCATACATCCCTCTACGCTCCTCCCCTCCTTCCTTTCCATCTTATCTCTCTTTACCTCTCTGTCCCGCCCCCGTCACCTCTCCACAGCTCTTATCTCTGCCTTGGTGACATTATCAGAACCAAGGGCCAAATGCTGAGTGACAGATTGACTGACTTATATGGGCACAGGTATACAGGCTCAAAGATAGATAGATAGCAAGCCATGCAAATTAGCTGGTAGGCAGACTTGTAGTCATAAAAAGAGAGAGAGAGAGCGAGAGAGGCAGACAGGCGCATGGACAGACAGGGCAGCTGGCACGCCGACATGTTGGTAGGCTTTCCACCAGAAGAGAAGCAGACAAAACGGCTGCGGCTATCAAGAATTGAAACATTTGAGACATGTAGCTTTAGAGTGTACCCAGAGTGACTTCCAATAAGTGTAGCAGAAATAGTGTGTGGGTGTGTGTGTGTGTGTGTGTGTGTGTGTGTGTGTGTGTGTGTGTGTGTGTGTGTCACGGCGGATATGGAGCCAGGAGGGGCAGAAGCAGACATCCCAAACATGATGGGCATGTAGTTACTTAGACACTTTCCACTGCTGACCACCCAAATTGACACACACAGCCGTCGGCATGGAGACCACCAGCACTCTGTGTGTCTGTGTGTGTGTGTGCACTCTGTGGATGAGGATTTATGTGCAAATTTGTGATTCAGTCTGTCTGTCTCCGTGGTTGTGTGCACATTAACATGATCTCCAGGCAACAGGTCAACTCTGTGATTGGTTGGAAGCTGTGGAGCCCCACCCACTCACCGATGCATATCAATGATAAGTGTCATTGTGACTCTCTGAAGTCTGCTCTGAACACATTTTAGCACAACTACATGCTTCAGTAAACATTATTTGGGAAGTGTATTAATCCAAAATGTGAGTCAATATAAACTGAATCAAAATAGTGCTGGGTCTTTAAACATATGACAACATTTATGTACATGCACAAATAAGCATGCATATGAATACAAAAACTTTAAGGCATAAGATTAAAGCAAAATTGAAAGAAAGGAAAGGGAAAATGAGGCAGATGAGTAGATCAAGGACACAAATGTAAACCGATAAAAAGAGACGGAAAGACAGGGATAAAATGGAATACCTCATAATATTAGCTATGTGGACGACACGTTTGTGTACTTGCTTTCCACTGGGCACAAGACATCAAAATCTATTAGCAGGACTAGACTGGATTACCTCAGCTATGTGTGTGTGTGTCTGTGTGTGTGTGTGTGCATGCGTGCATGTTAACTGAGCCCTAGCTTACTGTCACATGTCACTTATACTCTGTTGTTATGTGATCTTTGGCTGGGATGGGCTATTGGCTGCGTGTGTGCCTCGCCCTCTCTTTCTCTGTGGTCCAAAACACATCGTATTCAGCAGGTTTTCATGAATATTTTCACCATTTAGTTAACATATTTACCAGAGGAACTGGCAATAAGAGCAGCATTAGAATTTGCTGATATGTTCTTGTCAAAAGATAGAGAAAAATAAAAACAAAGTGCCCCTAGCTTTCTTTCCTCTGACCACACAGTAGAAGTTGTACAGAACAGTGAACGGATTTTGCACCTAACCATCATGTGATTTATTGAATGAAATAACATTGGTGGGGGAAAAAGGGAGCTTGGTACTGCTAACAAAAAGGTGGTAAAAAATTTTTCAGCCACGGGTACTTTTTCTGTGACAACAAGCCATTGGCTGCGTCTGCGACATCGTTGATTGATTAAGGGAGTGAATGGACCTGTACTGCCATACAACTGTTTTTTGCAGTGCGAAATAAAACTATTCTTTTCGTGGATAGAGAAACTCACCTGTTAAATATCTTAAAACTTAATTTGTTTCCAAATT
>NC_060156.1:5537704-5547006 GCF_021292245.1 Micropterus dolomieu | reverse complement strand
TACTTGCTTTCCACTGGGCACAAGACATCAAAATCTATTAGCAGGACTAGACTGGATTACCTCAGCTATGTGTGTGTGTGTCTGTGTGTGTGTGTGTGTCTGTGTGTGTGTGTGTGCATGCGTGCATGTTAACTGAGCCCTAGCTTACTGTCACATGTCACTTATACTCTGTTGTTATGTGATCTTTGGCTGGGATGGGCTATTGGCTGCGTGTGTGCCTCGCCCTCTCTTTCTCTGTGGTCCAAAACACATCGTATTCAGCAGGTTTTCATGAATATTTTCACCATTTAGTTAACATATTTACCAGAGGAACTGGCAATAAGAGCAGCATTAGAATTTGCTGATATGTTCTTGTCAAAAGACATGAAAAGGACATCGCAAACCAAACAAAAACAGCAAATTTTAACACGATGCTCTCAGTGACAGCAGTTGGTTGATGATTGGTTTTAGTGATTTAGGCAGAGCGAGAGGTTAAAACTACATCTGTGTAGTGGTGTCATGCAGGCAAATCAGGCAATTCCCTTTTACAGTTTTATATATTTATCTTGCTGGCACGGTTTGAGTAGAATTATATAAAAATAAAAACAAAGTGCCCCTAGCTTTCTTTCCTCTGACCACACAGTAGAAGTTGTACAGAACAGTGAACGGATTTTGCACCTAACCATCATGTGATTTATTGAATGAAATAACATTGGTGGGGGAAAAAGGGAGCTTGGTACTGCTAACAAAAAGGTGGTAAAAACTTTTTCAGCCACGGGTACTTTTTCTGTGACAACAAGCCATTGGCTGCGTCTGCGACATCGTTGATTGATTAAGGGAGTGAATGGACCTGTACTGCCATACAACTGTTTTTTGCAGTGCGAAATAAAACTATTCTTTTCGTGGATAGAGAAACTCACCTGTTAAATATCTTAAAACTTAATTTGTTTCCAAATTGTGTCATTCTCTTCTCCAGACGAGGTCCGTTGGATCCAGCTGATTACCCCATGCAGCCCTGGTCAGGTCATTACCCCGGACCTCCCCAAGCCCCAAAGGGATACCCTCAGTCCCCGTCCTACCCTAACCCCAACTGCCTGTCTGGTCCATCTTACTCGGGGTACCCACCTGGCCAACCATATGCACGGCCAGGTGACCATCGGGGCGTCGACCCTGGGTACTACCCCCACCCAAAGTAATTAAAAAGTTCCTTTATATCACATGAACCATAATGCTGCACACAGAGGTTATACTGTGACATGAGCCAGAAATGAGGGGTGGTCTGAAAGTAAGGCACGACCTCTTACCTACTGTCTTAAATTTTTGATAATAACTTTGCTCATCCTTGTTTTAGTTATTATAGATTCAGCTTTTATTACACTGGTAAATCATTTATTGTTTTCTCTGCCTTTTATTGTGAAGCAGCAACACCTGTCCTCACCAGTTCTTTCTCATATTGTGATAACGGTTGACCTCTTGTTTTCTGCTCCTAGCTCCCAGCAGAGAGGCCCCTTGCGGCAGGATGTGCCCCCATCTCCTACCCCTCCACATCGCGGACCACGATACGACACCATGACGCGTGGTACCGGGGGTGGTTACAGGTAGGGCCGATTTGTGGATGAAGATGATCCCAGATAAATTCTACGAGAGATCTAAAATCCTCCTATGTTTGACGAATGACTCTGTTTATCACTTTGTAACACGTTAAGAGTGTTCTGGAAATTATATTTTTGAAATGTATAGAATATGACGGTCTATTAATTCTAGTCTATCAATTCTACAGCAATACATTTTAAGTAAGACCACAAGAATTCACTAAGCCCCGGATAAATCTGAGAACATGTTTGATTGGCTACAGGCACCTGGTGGATCCCGGTCCAGAACAATATGGCTATACTGGGGAGGGAGGAAGACAGCAACAGCAACACCAAACCAACCCGAGACAGAAGAATGCCATGACTGCAGCTGTGTAGACCAATCAGGTCCAGAGATGAAAATGAGCAGAATGCTAACTGCTTTGTGTGCAGCTCTTCTGCTTTTGGTACGCCAGTGAAATAGAGCTGAAACCTCTTAATGGTGTTATTTGAATCACCATCATTATCAAACATTGTCTTAGCTGTTTGAAGTATATGGTAATACACAGACATGCAAGGTAAAGGAGGTTAATTATAGAGTGGCCGTTGTGATGCATACTGTCTTGTTGTTTGAAGTCATTTAAATTGCTTTGAGTCTTCACTGTGTATAAAATTAGCAGCGTTTCTACTTTTCACTATACTCTGATTAAGTCGTCTCTTGGAAGAATCAGTCAGAGCCACTGAGGTAATTGGATCCATTTAAATGAAGGCAATGAAGGAATACATACAGCTCTACACACGCTCACATTGTACCTGGTGGTTTCACTGCTGCCGCTTCACGAACAAGAGAAATTTAACATTCAGAAATGTTACATGTTAACCTTGCGGCAAAGTTTGTGGCCATTCACAGATATAAATGACAACTTTTAGTTTTAGTATTTTTGTGTGAGAAAGCCAAATTTATTCTCAAGACTGAAGCTGTTTGTGTTTACAAAAAAAAGTGAGAGGCTTTGAGTCTCCTCTTGAGGGTGAGCTGGGATGTAGAAGATGATGGAAAAAAAAGTCCATGTTCTTTGGTTACACAACTGTGCTCTGTTGGTAACAGCTGCTGACGCAAAACATAATCATAACTCATACAATTACAAGGCAGTATATCCATCCGTACATTATACTACACTGCATTATACATTTGGGTGACAGTCTGTTATTAAATGAAGTGCATTTTAAGGCCTATTGTCAATTTACCAAACAGGGAGAACGCCACTACACCAATCTCTATGAGTAAGTACAGATTTTGTAATCGTGACTAGTCTGATACATCACGTACAGTGTAATTTCGTCAATGAATTATGGGAAGCTTTTAATAATTGAAGTGCACTGACGCAGAGAGGAGCACTGTATGAATTATCTCTGCATGTAATAATGTGTTTTTAATAATGCTATGATTGCCTTTCATTTCTATCCAAAATAATTCTCTCAATAGAGAGGAGTTGAAAAATATTTTTTAGTACAGGGCTAGATATAGTCCAAGTCTGAAACCACGCCTGCCTGTTGGTTTACAGCACCTATGAATGATCCTGTTGCTGCTTTAAAATGATCCCGGAATGACATTTCAAATGATATAGTAGTACTAAATCTCAGATCTACATTCAATTTATTTACAATGACCTCTACTTGAGTGTATGAGAACCTCTTGCATTACATTTTCACAGTCATCTGTACTAAATCCATGGAGTCAGCCTGTGTTTATTGAATCATTCCAGCGTGATTGGATTTTTTGCTCACTTTTTTGTTTTCTATCGGACATCCAGTTCAGAGATAATCCACTGCTTTAAACAAGAAGCTGACAACCACATTTTTCACCAGAATGCTAATATCAACCTTCAAACTTTGACGTTCTGGAAGAAGCTCCATTAAGAACAAGACGACCTCCTGTGAAATTAAAACCCAAAGCGAGACGATTCCAAGACATTCATTCATTTCACGCTGCTAGTTTTTTAGACAATATTTGTTTCAAAATATAAACTCTATAAAACACCTAAATTATCACAGAAGGGCACATATGTGATAACGGTGCTTAAACATGAAAGACAGCAAAGTAAAATTAGTTGGGGAATACAGGATCAAAAACACCATTAACCAAACCACTACTTTGGGCAATTGTGTCACATGATTTTCACGCTAAATGTAGAGTAAAATGTTCATGCCTTGGAGAGTCCTACTGTTGGATAAACCAGGCAGAGAAGGCATATCTTTCTTTTCTTTCAGCTCAGTTTCATTCTGTATTACTTAGCAGCCTCTTTCTCCCTGTGTTGTCTGTGTATGCCATGTACTGTATTTTGGATGTGACGGATGTTCCTGGCACGTCTCTGTGACCTGGTGGTGTAGGCGTCACTATGTGTTGAAGTGCACACAAGGCCTGTTGAAAGATGAATTGAGCTTCAGAGTGCTCTTCACAGTGCTGCACCATAGTGCATATCCATTTAGCCACTTACTAAACCATCAATTAAGTGTAACTAAGAGTTAGAGTCTAGCTTAACATTTCCGCGTTTCACTCCACAAAGCTCAGCAGTATTACTTTCAATGGAGTTTAAATGTTAAAAATTACATTTCAGGATTAGGGGAATTGCATTTCTCTTAATATGACTGAGGATGACATATCACTAGTGAATGTTGACAGATACCCTTGCACAAGAATGTGAAGTAGATTTTATCTCAAAATCATCTCATTTGTTTGTTCTTGATTGGAAAGAGGAAAGAGACGGGCAGGTAGGATTGATGGGTTAAAAGAAAAAGTGAAAAGAGGTAAGAAAGGAATAGAAGTGAGGGATAGGTAGAGCAAGGAAGAAAAAAATAAGCAAAAGAATGCAGAGAGGGAAGAGGGGTATTGATAAAGAGGGATTAAAGCAACAAGTAATAGACTGAAAGTATGGATGGAGGGAGGTGGAAGAAATGGTAAGAACAGATGCAATGTGATGACCCCCAATGCCTTTGTGGTTCACAATGGTTTGATTCAGAAAGTTTTCAAACAAGAACAGACCGCAGGAAAGAATGAAAGTTCATAAAAATAAGGGCGGCAGTTGTTCTGCAGTAGGAGGAGGGTTACAGGAGTGGGCTTGTATTGACAGAATGTAATGACTTAGGGAATTACTGAAAAATATTTGTCTTTTTCATGCTGTTATCACTTTTCATTACCAATATGGAAATCAAACTGCCAAAACAAACTGATGTATTTCTGAACGTACAATAATAAAGCAGATTTTTAGGAGATTGACCTGGTGGTGAACTCACCTGTCAAGCAAAGACACCAAAATAATTCACATGCCCCTTTAGATCATTCACTCCTTTGTTCAGACACTAGGCTAGCACTTTAAGGTACTATGTGGAATTTTCAGAAAATCCTTGTTATTTGCGACACCTGTGGCTGTAAAGTGAACTGCAGTCAGCATCGCAAGCAACAGGATGCCTAGTCCAGGCAAAGTCAGCCAATCGGACCAATAACTGCACGGCTAACTGAGCTAAATAAAAATGGCAGCTAAGGTTAGCAGACGTTAGCGGTTACTTTATCAACAGGGAAAGCTATCTGTCCATCAGGAAACTCCGTAAATATGATCCAGTTTCACCAAAATCAGTGAATAAAGTTATAAAGTTGTGTTTTTGTACAGTAATCGGTGAGGCCCGGCCACCAGAATCACTCCGTTCAAACGACGTCTGTAGTTTTTGCAACCTTATTCTTGTCTCATTTGTGAGAATAAACAATAAATTCACCAAATTCTCTGCCCAATATCGCTATTTGCCAAATTACTGCAGCTGTCATGGTGATAGTGGACTCAATTTCTAAGCTAATGTTAGCAAGTGTAGGGCACTCTGCAGTGAGCATAAATCTCACATCCTTTAGATTTGGAGTATTAGCAACCGAGAAAGTTGGGGAAGGTCTTATTTCTTTATGTTACATAACAGTCTGTTCACACTTTGGCAATCCGGAGATAAAATGTGTGAATCTGTTGCCAATGTACCAAACAGAGAGTTATGCTCATTACCAAAAGGTCAGTTTTATTACTTTGGATAGTCATAGTGGTAATACATGGTAAATAATGAGGGGGAAATGATCTACTAGGGTCACATGAACAGTTTTGGTGTCATCATCCGAAGATGTATTGCGCTTCTTTAAGACAGAATGCAAAGATGGAAGATTTAATTGGCAGTCTTCTGTACTGTGTGTATGTTAATGCTGGGTCAGTTACTGGTGAAGCTTTGCTGTATATTGAAATTTGAATGTTTCATGAAGGTGTATTATTGTTACTCCTCTGATACTAGTTCACAATTCACATGTATGTTACTCTTCACAAGCATATATTTTTCATGTATTTCTTTTTAATGATAGTCTGTGTTGTTGGTTGGGTATACCAGAGCTGCAGAGTGTTTGGCCACTGTTACCATGCTACTGTCACAAAGAGGTACACTGTATAGTTTTCCTTTTCCAAATTTAAGTCATGTTGGTTTTGTTTAATTTTATACCAGTTTATATAACTGTACAACTTGATTTGCCAAAAATTGGGAAGGAAAATACAAAAAAAATACATTGTGGCACTTTGCCTAACATGGTTAATATATCAAACATTCTGTAAGTATGGCTTTGGTTTTTGGTAGGATAAAAGGATTTGCACAAGCTGAAGGTACTAACCAGAGTTTTCTGTTTGAAGAGTTCTGGTACTTCTGGTTCTCACTGTACAGAGACCGGCGCATGAAGGAACCAACTAAACAACCTCTCTGTCTTAGAAGTATAACTTTTTTATTAACGTGCTTGTATCCAAAAAGAAAGAAAAAACAAATCTCATTTTATAATGTTGTAACAACAATGATTTCTATTATTCTTTTCCTGCATTTTATATTTATGTATATAACATCTTTTTTGCATTAAAATATTCCTTTTAAAACAGGATTTGCCAACGATGTCATACTTTAATTGTTTTAAATGTGATTCTTTTTTAAGCTACAATGCATGCCCAGCACATCTGCTTAAGGTTAATTAAATATGAGTCAGGAGAAATTATTTCCCTCATGTCCCCCATACACTGCAAGGTGAATCATTAACATTGCCAACCCAATTTAGTCCATCATTTAAGCGGCTGATAAATTGTACCTTTGTGATAAGAGATAGATGTTGGCCCCAAATTAATGCAAGACTAATTATCAATTAGAAAAAGAAGATAAAGAACAGTGATTGCGGCACAAAGTTTTTTTAGTCTTTTTGGCGTAGTGCCATCAAACTGCTAGGTCATATCCCTCCGATTAATAAGTATTTAGTCACAGCCTGTGGCTTGAGGTCCTTTCTTATTTATCAGACACTATGGGTGCTGGACTCGGGCTGCAATCAGAGAAGTTACCAGTAATGAGACACAGAGGCCAAGGGAATGTTTTATCAGTCAAAGCTTAATTGGCATATCCCAGACCTCTTGGCCAATGGGGAGAGGGAGAGGAAGTAATTAAATTCTCCTGAGTAACTGCCAAGGTTTATTTTGTGCACAGTGTTTAATATAGATCTGCAAAGTGTGTCTGTGTGTTTGTGTATTTTCAATATTCTGATTATAATGACTATTTAAGCCCTGGTATTTGTGTTAATGCATGTCAGAACTTAAATTAGTTAAAGAGATTAATTGGTGGGTAGCCTACTTCTGGGCTGTCTGGATCAAACATGTCACTGAAATAGAGCAAATGAAGAGAGTGTGGAAACACTGAACGACTGGTTGGCTGACTGTTTACTGATAAGCTTTTGACTCCATAGCTGGCTCCCTCAATCTCTGTTTAAATTATATTTTTGATTTTACCGCTGCATTTAAAGACTTAAAATGAAAATACTTAATACTTTTTGACTTGTGACCCCTCACGTATCTTAATACACGGTAATCATTAGCTGTGCTAAGAATCGGCGGCGTCAACATCGGGCTTCCAGAACTTTAATCTGGCATCAAATCTTTCTGATAGAAGAAAGGATCTATAATGACCACCACATGAAAAATAATTGAATTCCCGACCACCCCCAAACCTTAGAGCTGTCTGTGTGTGGATGAAGAGAGACTGAGGGAGTGGGTGGGACTGTGTAAAGTCCTCTTATATACAAGCTCAGTTAGTCCATCTGCGGCCCTCATTTGGCATGGACTCATGGTGTGCAATTCTGCTTCCGCTCGGCTGCCAGCTCACATAGCAGTAGGCTTGGGCTGTATCTGTTTTTTCATACCGTCCTGACATTTCACCCGATATACACTGTATGAACAGTATATGACGGTGTTTGTGTAAAAAACAACAACTAAACAACGTAAAAGCTGAGCTGATGGTGAAAGAAAGGTCAGACGACAGCTCCAGGCAGCAATACTCACGACTCTTCTGCTACTATAGCTAACATCACAACATCAGCACATCTTGGCAAGCTAGAAATTAAGCTGAATGTCTGTAGGCAAGTTATTTAACGTTATCGGACACACAAATTATCGGTCCAATCCAATGCCATTAGATTTCTGCTACACTGCCTCCCTTTGTGTGTGGTAAGGTGGACGACAATCTGTTTTCTGACTGCAGTGAATTATTTTTTGAAAGGCTAAACGCCAACAAACATGTTGTGAATTTTGGTAATAATCTATCATTTTTTCAATAAAGTTAGGCTTTTGAACTTGACAGCACTCTGGATTGATTTTGCTAATTTAATGGTCAGCTCTGAAAAACAAGTCGCAGCCACTGCTCAGGGGAATAGTTTGTAGAGCTTTACATACGCACACACCTGCGTGTTGGGCATACAGCGTCTTCGTAACAGTTTAACCGAAAGACAGCCGTCTGTATACCTGACAATCTCGAAAATCATGACTTTGGGTTTTCCAAATACCCTGGTATACCGTAATGCCTTACACAGCAGCAGTACTGCCCCTAGATTTGAGAACCACTAGCTAAGCAAACCCTAACTACAGGTGCTGTTCATATAATTAGAATATCATCAAAAACTTTTATTTATTTCAGTAATTCCATTCAAAAAGTGAAACTTGTATAATGTATACATTCATTCCACACAGACTGATATATTTCAAGTGTTCATTCCTTATAATTTTGATGATTATAACTGACAACTAATGAAACCCCAAAATCAGTATCTCAGAAAATTTGAATACTGTGAAAAAGTTCAATATTGAAGACACCTGGTGCCACACTCTAATCAGCTAATTAACTCAAAACACCTGCAAAGGCATTTAAATGGTCTCTCAGTCTAGTTCTGTAGGCTACACAATCATGGGGAAGACCGCTGACTTGACAGCTGTCCAAAAGACGACCACTGACACCTTGCACAAGGAGGGCAAGACACAAAAGGTCATTGCTAAAGAGGCTGGCTGTTCACAGAGCTCTGTGTCCAAGCACATTAATAGAGAGGCGAAGGGAAGGAAAAGATGTGGTAGAAAAAAGTGTACAAGCAATAGGGATAACCGCACCCTGGAGAGGATTGTGAAACAAAACCCATTCAAAAATGTGGGGAAGATTCACAAAGAGTGGACTGCAGCTGGAGTCAGTGCTTCAAGAACCACCACGCATAGACGTATGCAAGACATGGGTTTCAGCTGTCGCATTCCTTGTGACAGCGTCAGAAGCGTCTCGCCTGGGCTAAAGACAAAACGGACTGCTGCTGAGAGGTCCAAAGTTATGTTCTCTGATGAAAGTAAATTTTGCATTTCCTTTGGAAATCAAGGTCCCAGAGTCTGGAGGAAGAGAGGA
>NC_060156.1:5519540-5537604 GCF_021292245.1 Micropterus dolomieu | reverse complement strand
CTGAGGTCCAAGGTCAACGCAGCAGTCTACCAGGAAGTTTTAGAGCACTTCATGCTTCCTGCTGCTGACCAACTTTATGGAGATGCAGATTTCATTTTCCAACAGGACTTGGCACCTGCACAGAGTGCCAAAGCTACCAGTACCTGGTTTAAGGACCACGGTATCCCTTTTCTTAATTGGCCAGCAAACTGGCCTGACCTTAACCCTATAGAAAATCTATGGGGTATTGTGAAGAGGAAGATGCGATACGCCAGACCCAACAATGCAGAAGAGCTGAAGGCCACTATCAGAGCAACCTGGGCTCTCATAACACCTGAGCAGTGCCACAGACTGCTCGACTCCATGCCACGCCGCATTGCTGCAGTAATTCAGGCAAAAGGAGCCCCAACTAAGTATTGAGTGCTGTACATGCTCATACTTTTCATGTTCATACTTTTCAGTTGGCCAACATTTCTAAAAATCCTTTTTTTGTATTGGTCTTAAGTAATATTCTAATTTTCGGGGATACTGAATTTGGGATTTTCATTAGTTTTCAGTTTTAATCATCACAATTAAATGAAATAAACATTTGAAATATATCAGTCTGTTTATAATGAATGAATATAATATCCAAGTTTCAGTTTTTGAATGGAATTACTGAAATAAATCAACTTTTTGATGATATTCTAATTATATGACCAGCACCTGTACATAATATCTGTGAAATCTACAGCTGGTGCATTCTGACATTTTTGCCGGAGAACGTGACTAAGCTAACATTACTGCGACATGTCAACAAGCAAATTGACCCCTCACTAAGCCACGCCACGAATACGCAGCTGGCCAATCACAGCGCAGTATGGGACTCGCTCTAACTGAGGTCCGACACTTTCATGGCTGCGCTCCATTGACTCAGATGCAAAAGGCGTTGTTTTCTTGCTTTTTTTTGGTGTATTTTTCCAACATATGGTCCAACGATTTTAAGGAGTAAAGCTCCTTAATATCGTTGTTTCAATCGTCAGGTGATGCGGTGGTTCACTTTTACTCTGTGATCGGTAGCCTTTTACCTTCTGACTTTATTTGTTTCACGTCAGTTTGACAGCCTGAATACAAATTTCAAATGTATAATGCAAACCTTTCTGTCTCCTTTCTGAGATCACCTTTTTAATTTTTCCAAAAATTAGACAATATTACTTCAGGGAGTGCAGTTATAAACAGTGGCAGTGTCGTGATAAATAAGACAGGATTTGTTGTTTTATTTGTAGCTAAAGCAAGCACAAAGTGCTAAACATTTCAGATATCAAATAAAAATAAAAATAAAGGTTTTATTTTGAATGAAATATAATGTTTGTAGTAGTCATTCAATGCAGTTAAAAAAAATAAAATATATGCAGTAGTGTTCCAGGCACACCCCCTGACCTCAGCCCAAGATGGTCTGGGCTTGTATCCCCAGTGGTTGGTAAATCTTTTGAGTGATGCTTTGTTTGAGAGACTGTCAAACGGCCTGGTTGACTCACTGACTGGCTGTATGAACTAGTCACTGACTGACTGGGTGTGTAATTGCTCCAGCCTCCCTCCCAGGGCAGCTTTGGCATGCTGTAATTATTAGCAGTTATTATTAGTAGTTTTAATAATCACTGGAAGCCATTGTAATTAGGATTTGCTATTATGAGTGGCTGCCAGTTTGTGGACGTGTGAGTGTGAGTGTGTGTGTGTCAACTTGGCAAGGTATTGTTCAGTTCAGTAGCTATTATTGGCAGCCTGGCAGTTTGGTTTTTGTTCCTTTGACTTGTGATTGTTTTTCATGTAAGCACTGTGTTTGAAGGCCGTCCTTGGAACTATCCAACCTCCCGAAAACCTCATTAATTATAGTCAACTTACAATTTTGTTTTCTCTATGACTGTTCATGTTTGTTGCCTCTGACACACACACACACACACACACATTTTTATCATGTTAATACAAAATTTCCATTGTTCATGTTTGTTGCCTCTGGAACTTTAGTGAGTTTAACACTGACTGAAACCGATGGTGCAGTTCTTCAACACTGTACAAATCAGCATTGATATGCAGAAGTGATACACAAGGACAAATGTCATGTTTCCATTAAGTTGATTCCATTAGGCACTCTGTGTGTAATTTCTAAAAATATAGAAAATATTGTACTTTGGGTGGAGTTATTTCAAAGGTTTATAAGATCTTGCCAAAACTGAAGGGTGGAACCTCAAGTCTCTCTGACAAAGACGCATTTCAAAACAAATTAGTGTGGTGTTTTTTTTTAGAAAATAGTTTTAACTAAGGGTACTTTTGTTACATTTAGGGAAGTAAAGTTATAGTAAGTCAGACTTGTGACAGACATGTCACATGCCAGTGCAGTGGTTCCCAAACTTTTAGACTTGCAACTGTTTAAAACAAAGCTACATTATGTCTGTACTAGGAAGCCAGTGTTGATTACTGGAAATTCTGTTTTGTGTGTGAGAGTCTTAAAATTCACATCCTGACAGGGTCATGGACAGTGTATTAAGAACACTGAGTGTGTCCTACTAAGTGTTTGTGTGTAAAAATTTAATTTCCTCTGTCCCCCGTGCACAATAATGACTTGTGGTAAACTCCACTGGCAGCTGTTTCCCCTTTTCCAGTCACACACACACACACACACACACACACTGCAACCCAGTGGTAACCTTGAGCGCACATTCTCTCTAGCTGGATCCTCCAGGTTGCTGAAGAGATGAGGGTGACTGGCTTTGTGTCCCAGGCTTGATCAACACACTGGTTGTGTGTGTGTGTGTGTGTGTGTGTGTGTGTGTGAGATATGTTGTGTTCGGCTGCTTGCCAGCGTTGTCTCATGATGCAAGTTCAATGTGGGACTTCCAGAACAGAACAGAGAGCAGCCAGGACACAAACAAAAATAAGCAATAGGCCACACACTCTGCACTGTGAGCACATAACAAACACAGTGGATACTAAAACACTATTTGTCTCTAGAAGCAAACACAAAGACTAGTGAAGTTGTTGCCACGTCACCATTTAAGGCATCTGAAGTGGCTGTTAACCTGTACGTGGATGTGTACGGCACAGCTTCATGTGGCTTTCTTAGTGAACACACAAACACAGAAACGGCAATGCAGGCAGCAAACACACACATGACATTAACAGTTTCTTCTTGGCTTATATTTCTCTGCCTTGTACATTCAACATTGGCATGGGCCAATGACCCATGACTAAAACTATTTTCATCCTCCTTGAACTGTCTGCGGCCTTTGACACCATCTCTCATAACATCCTCCTTGACAGGTTAGCCCCTATTGGTATCACTGATACACCCTTGGACTGGTTTAAATGCTATCTCGTTGGCCGCACTCAGTTCATCCAACTCAGAACTTTCAAAACTTTCACAGCTATCTCCTGTCACTACCGGTGTTCCCCAGGGCTCTGTTCTGGGGCCCCTTCTGTTCATCATCTATCTACTTCCTCTTGGCCAATATCATAAATTTAACATCCATTTCCACTGCTATGCGGATGACACCCACCTCTACCTGTACACCAAAGCTTCCTCCACCCTCCCACCCACCTCCCTCTCCGACAGAAATCAAATCCTGGTTCTCCTGCAACTTCCTCAAACTGAACAGCGACAAAACCGAGGTTCTCCTCATTTGCACTAAATGCACTTTGACAAAACCTTTTGTCTTACCATTGACAACATCTCCGTTTCCCCCTCCCCTCAGGTCAAGAGTTTGGGTTTGATCCTCTACAGCACACTTTAATTTAAAGCTCACATTGATAATGTCACTCAGTCTGCATACTTCCATTAACGTAATTAATCGCCTCTGTCCGTCTCTCTCACCCGCTAGTACAGCCATTCTCGTTCACACCCTGGTTACATCCCACATTTATTATTGTAATTCTCTTCTCTACGGTTTTCCTAAATTCATACATAAACTTCAACTGGTTCAGAACTCTGCTGCCAGTATCATCACCAGAACCCTTTTATTAATCATGTCACTCCTGTCGTTCAGCAGGTTCATTGACTCCCAGTTAAATACCTCCTGAAAACACATCTTTTTAAACTAGCATATTCAACGTGGTCACTGTTCATCTGATCACAGCAATCTTTTGTTTCCAATTGTTTATGTACCCTGATTTTATACACTATAATTTTAGTTTTTGTCAATTTCATTGATTTACTGAAAGACTGTTGTTTCAGTGTAGTTTGTCAGGTGACCTTGAGTGTTCTGAAAGGCGCCTATAAATAAAATGTATTATTATTATTTATTATTATGAGGCTTAGACCTCAAACACTGATTCCTTCACACAACATTTTTTACATAACCAAAATGCAATGCAAGTTAAGATTGTGAAAACAGGTGCTTTTTTACGTTGCTTTTACATTACATATTATTACTTTAAACTCAACTTCAACTTAAAAGGCAAAACACTGACTGTTTAAGGCAGTGAAAATGTGAGCAAGTTATGTGATTTCTGGGTGGGGGTGGGGGAGTGGAGGGCGGGGGCTGGGCTGATTGAAATTTACCATTTATTAGAGAAGAAAAACAACTTGTCTTGTCAGTCATTGTCATCAGTGGTTTGTTCAATAAGGGCTAATTCTATAGATGTGCCATGGATTTTACCTTAAAACATTTTTACTCAGTGTGTATACTTACAGACAGCCCACACTGTCCAACACCTGTCCAAATGTCCCTCATCATTCTTCACTGCAACAGGATTTACTTTGTCAGAAGAAGATGAAAAAAGGAGAAAAGACACCCTTAACCGTGAAGTTGCAAACCACCAAACATACTTTACTCTTCTTTTCATTAATGTGACTCTCTTCTCTGTTTGTATCTACATTTTGCATCTCCCTTTAATGTTTTCTCTTTTAGTCAATCATGCATCTTTCTAAGGGTTTTCTGACGTTACATAATTAAGTTTAAACAGAACATTTGGTTTTGTGTTATCTGTTTTTTCCCCACTACAATCATTTCAAGAAATAACAAAATGGCTTGATTTTCTATTAATCCTAATGTGTCTGAAAGTTTCCTGTGGAGTCTGAGAGGATTTCATTGACTGTTGTCCGGAAACAAATTCAGCACACTAGCTATCATGGTATTTCAAATAGAGAAAGAAAACAGTTCTGGAGTTGTGAGGCTATCAGTCAGCAGCTACAGCAACACAGACATTGTTTTATCTGACAATTTAGAACAGTCTTTTTTGTTAATAATATTTTGTTTTCTAAATTAATTACAATGGAATAAACTGGAAAGAAAAGCTAGTCATACAGAAATAACCAACTTGTACACATTATGTACCGTAACTGATTAGTCAAGTCAAATTTTTAAAAAGAGCATATAAAAACAACAAATATTGACCAAAGTGCTTTAGAGAGAGAGAGATGAAAATACAATCAGACAAATACTGAAAAATAAAGTACATCATAATGAAGAGCTACAGAAAGGGTGTAAGATAATAATAACACTGAACCTCACAATTCCATTTCAGTCCAGTGGGCAAGAAACTGGACTTTCAACCAGGAGACTGGTGTTTGTTCCCTGTGTGTTTGCAAGTAACGTTACTTGACTAACGTACAGTAAGTTAAGACTCATAAGTAACATTGTTATTTTAACCTAAACCACGACCTTTTCCTAAACCTAACCAAGCAGTTTTGGTGCCTAAACCGAACTAAATTGCAACATTTCACAATGTTAACGACTAGTTAAGACTTTGCATTATTATTATTGCTAACTTGACAGGAAGTTGCATACTTTTTGTCACTAACTTGAACACAGAGCCCTACACATCGAAAAAGACAATAAAGGGGTACCCAGGGCGTTAAAAATGATGCCAAGGGGTCTTGAGTTTTAGTCTTAGTCTTTTGATGACCAGTACCGACTCGACTCTACTTGACTCCGTTTTGGCCCGCCGTCCTTCATTTTCCATTGCAGGTAGTACCCCTAAATGTAACTGGTCGTCATAGCAACGCCAACACACAACTGCCGCGACGTATTGTTCAATGCGACACACACACCAGCGACCCACACACAGCTGTCTCTTGATTTAAGTTAAAGAGTTTCAACATTACTCAGAATGTAAAGACAAGCGGTATGAAAACCTTCCAGCATACTGTATAATTCTAATGTATTTTATATTTATATTACAGGTTTTGTGTGTATTGTTATTACGTACTGTGTTTTTAGTTCACTTCCTCTTCATAAGGCTCAAGTGGTCACTTTGTCCTCTGTGTTTTCGTTGTTGTATGTTAATGTTTTTGTAATGTGTCTGTGAAAAGCGCTATATAAATAAAGTGTTCTTACTCACTTAAAAAATGTTTGCACCACCAGCGCAAATGTCAAACTCCGCATATGCGTTGTACCTTGGAGGTTTCGCTTCTATAACAACAATATTCTCATCATGATCTTTCTGGTGTGCTTTTTCTATATTTTATGGCATTCTTCCATTTTGTCTTTCAGCAACACTAACCGTAGCTCCGCATTAAACAAACTGAGCAGAGTGGAATTTCTGGCAAGAGTCAAGAACTAAATGCGATGTTTATATTACATAAACACTTCTGAAATAAGCACTCTTGGATTGTTTTAGACCATAAATGCTCAAAACAAAGTCTGGTTTATTAAACATAACGTAATGTTTGAAAAGAGGAATTATTGACGAACATTTTAAAAATAATTTTATGGCTCTTTGTGCATCACCAAACAAGGTTTGAGCACTTGCTTGCCAAGTGTTTTGCTTCTAAGGCTGTGCACAGACCTCAACAAGTTCCACCAATCACATGTTTACATTGAAGGTGGTTATGGTCTACATTAGGCTTTGCACATCCTACCAGAGGGGCAGGATTAGTAGAGCCTGAAAGCTTTAATTAAGGTCAAAAGAGACCCATTTAAACAAAGTTACGTTTAAGCTAAATTGATGAAAACTAACAATTTCAGGAAGTTTAAAGTCACCAGTGTGTATTTCTGTCTTTCTCTCTCTCTCAGACACACACACACACACACACACACATGTTGTTCATATAGCCGTGGGGAGCTTTCAGCCTACACACACACACAAATCACACAGTCAGTTACAGTCAGTCACAGGGAGGGGACCAGCATGACATGAGAAATTATAATCTTCCCAAAATACATTTCCCTCTTTACACAATCCCTGTCCAGGCTAATAGACTCTGTAGTTGAGGATTTGTGTTCAAATCGCTTGAGGGAAAGAAGCAAGAGAGTGAACAGTGAAAGACAGAGGGGTTACAAGCTTGCGTGCACAAATATATGCCTGTTTAGCTTTAATCCTGAGCCAGTGATTTACAGTGAACACCAAAACACTAACACAATCTCTGCCCATCTACCTCTCTAAATTCTGTGATGCTCTTTAAAGACAGATTGTTGAGCCACTGAGTTCATTTCTGTGCAGGGCCATGAGTTAGAGAGGGAACGACAGACTAACAGCCATCCCTTGTTTTGTCGCGAGACAAGGCACTGACAAAAAACAAACAAACAAACAACTGAAACAGATAAATATGTGTGAAATAGGAGAGATGATTGTGCCAAAACATTTCCCAACAACACACTCGAGAGACACAAAGGAAGACTTTAGGAAAAGGAAAAGAAGAGAAAGGAGTGAGGGCTGATGGGGAGAAAGAGAGGGAGGGCTTTTCAGCAGAGGGGGCACTCAAGGACAGAGAGGAGGGAGAATGAAAGATGAAGATAAGTGGCAAGAAAAGGATATTGCACACTGGTTTATTTTTCTTTGTGTTATGCAGTTAGACCACCAATCTATCATCTCTTCTGCCTTTATTACTTTTATTAAGATGTTCATGCTACGAGCAATGAATGAAACATAGTGTGGATTTAATTTGATGTCAGTTCTGAAAATGTGTCTATAAGTGGCGCTTCATTTCAGTCGTTTTCCTTTTTGTTTCGCAAGTTTACCTTTCAAAAATGCAGTAGCTGTACTTCTCCACTTTACAGAGAGTCTTAATTTAATACAAATACCTGTGCATTCTGCTTCCCACATTTTTCTTGTGGTAGTTTTCCTGTATACTACAATCAATTGTCCTCCCACGATGAACGGCAGCATCAGCAAGCATTCCATAATGACACCTGTTTACGTTCAAGTGACAAAGCCCTCTTCTTGTGGCCGTAGTAATTGTCAGATGACGTTATGATAAATGACAGCCTCCACCTACCAAGGACGGCGGGTTCTTTTCTTGTTTGAAACAGTTGACAGTCAACCTTAAACATGTGTTTATGATTGAAACCGTGACGACAAAGGGCCCCTATCTTTAACAAAGTAGTCATTTTAACATGATTGTTCCCTGTCATATTATAAAACAGATTTGCAACAGTTTCTGAAGGCACAGACAATTTAAGCTCAGCGTTTAAGTTCAACCATGAAGACCGTCTTCATGCTTCATTCAATCACTCTCTCTCTCTCCCTGCCTCTCCAATCAGCTGACCATGGATATTCACCTTTTAGCTCATTAATCTCCATCCGTCAATCATGCAGTTACGGTCAAACTTTAAATCTGTACTCCTCTCTGCTGCTGTCAGCAGTAGGAAATCGCTGCGGCCCTTTCGCCTCCAGTTCATCAGACTCGGACCTAGTTCAAGCTCAGCAGAAGTCCTCTTCTCATCACATCCAGATCTCCAGCTTTTCTTCATCGCTTCATCACTACCACCAGTGTCTAGACTCCTCATCAGGGGGTTTTCTATACCACTACGATTTCACCACCTCCTTTAAATACCTTATCGTCGACGATGGGGTCTAGCCGCCAAAGACTTTTCACATTTCTGAAATTCATTGTACAAATGTGAATAATTATTATCGTTCACCCAGTCTCTCCTGATTGAAATGACATTGTCCTCCTCATAGATTCTGAGTTTGCCATCTTATTGTTAGTCAACTGAGAGTTCAGTTTTAGGTTCAGAGTTTGTTAAACCTGTTTTGTTGCACAGACCCCCGCGCCATCGCTCCAATGCTGACAATACTCCAGATGGCCTGCCCGGCTCTGGTCTGATTTACTTGAAACGAGTTTGTTGGTAGTGCCATAAGTTGATCTACTCATGACTGAGTGCCATGTGCTGGCATGGAGAACTGGTGGACAGATTCTCTCCTGAAGCCCATTTTATCCTCTGGAAGGCTGGGATTGAGCAGGGAGGGCAGAGAGGATGAGATGTGAAGAGTGGGAGAGGGTTTTATCAGGTCACCCTCCAAATGTCACCCATTTTCTTCTCCCCCATCTGTGTAGCTATTTTCTCTGCATCCATTCATGTTATTTCTTAGCAGAACGGTAACATTTGTGAAACAATGTGCAAAATGTCAAACAAACACAACTGTTGAGGTTGAAACCTGTGGTTTTAGAGGGACTTGGACGATCTGTCTTATATCCAGCATGTATTAGGGTCACATGACAAAGGACTGTTTGGAGATTGAGAGAGCGGGGAAAGGGAGAGTTAAACATGGATAAGGGAGTTGAAAAGAATAAAGACTGCAACAGGATGTGGATTAGCTGTTGACGTCTCCATGGCCGATTTGGTTTGTTCCCAGACTTTGAGTGTGTGTTGTTCTTTGAGCGGCTGTAGATGTTTTCCTAAAAGCCATGAAATGATTCATCCATGGGAGTACATGTAATAGTAACAATATTTCATGATTTGGTACAAAATGTATTTGTTTGCATTTTTTTGCATCATTGCAAATTCTCTGAAGCATGCATGCAAACACCTGACTAATGTTATTGGAGGCTTGTATCCTTAGCAATGTGCACTTAAAGTAAGGCCCATGGAACCAAAATGTAAATATCTGTAATTTTGCTATTTTTGGAGAAAGAAAGGTAGTGTTGCATATCTGGGTTCAGTTTGTAATGACCATAGAGAAAACCCTAGTGAGTGTATGACATACTTACAGTGTCACACAGATTATACAGTACCATTTCCAAAAACAGTAAAAAAAAGATGGGTCTTTTGTCAAACTGTGTGCTTGTGATCGTTAATGTCATTTTGTCTGTTGTGTTGAGACCAGAGCGAGGACACGGTGAAGCTGTTATAATTTCTGTGTTTTCATGGCAGAATGTGAAGAGAGAGAGAATCACAGAAAGCCCAATTAAGAAGAAAATTAAAGCATACAAGGTCCTCATGTCCCTTTGTTGCTCTTTGAATTATTGTGAAGAGCATGTTCATAACAGGGCCTTATTAATTAACATTATTACAATTTCATTTTTCGATTGGTGCCTATCGATTTGCCAGTTTGACATCATGTTAAATAAAAAATAGTTACTCAATTTTCATACTGTATTTTAAACCAGTCAGTGTTTTCCAAGGTTGTAGAGTTAATGTGGATGGTGTGAAATCACATTTTCTTCCACTGTAATCCTACAGACAGAGGGGATGGCAGCGGTAAGATACCACGGGGAATAGAGAATACCAGGCCAGATTTGTTGTTTTGGTGTTGTATGAAAGAGCTGTTGGCATTATTATTGTGTTTCTCTGCGTGTGTCCATTTGTATAACAAATGAAAGAGAGATCAAGAGATACTGTTGCTGTGTTGGAACACGTAAGTATGACAAACTACAAATTTAGGGGGGAAATAATCCATTGAAGAGGAAGAACAATGGCGTTGCAGAGAAAAGACCAGGGTGTGTTTGAGGTGAGGATGTCTGTTTTGTTGACAATCTTAACATGGATCAACTGTAAGCTCTGTGTGTGTGCTTTGGTTTGAACAGACTTTATGATGAGGGGGGTTTTGGTGAATTTGGGTAAAACCAGCGACAAAGCCTTTTCACTTGTGCCAAACCACGTTTTGGTGTGTGTTATAATGAAAGGCTGCTTGCAGTGGACGCAACCTTTCCTCATGGAAAATGATATGGAACTAATCCCTGGAGCCCAAAAGCATTTGAAATGGAGTGGGCTCCAGTAAGCTTTTTAAATAATATTCATCAGTGCTCAACCACACACACACACACACACACACACACACATATACTCTTACAGAACATTGCCCCCATGGAGAAACATTTCTCCACAGTCATGAGAGAATTTAGAGCGCTAGCTTTTCAACAAGCATTTAAGAGCACTGATGATACTGAGAAACAGTTTTTATAGTCAACGGGGACTTAATTAATTTTCCAGAATGCAGCGTCCATCGCAGCTCTGCTCTGTGAGCCGATTCTGAAATGCAAATAAGCTAACAAGCAAAGTGTGACATTATTCTCTGTCATTTCATTTTAAGCTCTGGAGCAATTTTGATTATTCACTTGAATGAACGTTGTAATGTGATAAAGGTCTGACTGACCAAATTATAGACAGAGGCACAGTGGTGAGGAGAGGAGCCTTAAACTTATATATTTTCATTACACTTTATGTAATGTATTAGAATATGGTAAATTGAACAAAAATAGGTTTTAAAACGGTGTATTTTGTAAATCGTGCCTGTATGTGTCTTTGATGATGGACTGCCTTTTTCATGGTGATGAAAGATTTGTAGACAATCTGAATGGCAGTCTGTTTAGAGGCTGGAAGGAATGAGGGTTTTCACTGTGGTCTGAATGGAGAATCATTCGTCTTCTGTACGGCACACACGCACTCGCACAAGTGTGTGATTGCAAAGTTTGTGGTTATGTATACACATTTGTGAGACCTGTCACACGCTCTCATCACAAACACTTGGAGACACATTCACACACGTGCAGAGCAGAGTCCAGAGGGCGAGAGACAGGGGGAACAAAGCCTGACAGGTACGTTAACAACAACTTCCAGTCCAATTAAAATTAAATGTTTCTTCTACATGTGTCACTCTTAGTCACTCTTAGTCTGTGCACTGGGAGAAAAAAAATTGAACACTGGATATGTTTTTATTCATAGCTTCTAAAATACTTTTTTCCCTAACTCATGGAAAAATCAGGTTGTGGCTTGTGGAAACGGAAACATTCACAATAGCTGGAATAAAAACAGTAAACAAATTTTGTTCCCTTTTTCAGCTTAGTGGAACATGCAAATGTTTAAAAGGAAAAAAGGCATTTTGTTTGTCAAATTACAGACACAAATACCCCTTCAATCAACTTGACATAATTACTGAACCCTAGCTGGTGGATGATGATAATGTTTTACAAATTAAAGTGTCCATTACATATCAGAAATCATGCGTTTTGGAGGTAGGAGTACAATTCCAAGCAGGAAAGTGTGATTCTCACATATATTACATTTAAGAGTAGGCTAACTTTTACCAGAAGACCTCTAAGTCAACTCACCTTCTACTTACACGCGTAAAAACTCATTTTTAATATCCACAAATTTACACTGCCTGCCTCTGTGAGCTGAGCAGAAAGTACGCCATGTGTCCAATTATGGAAGTTTATGTTTCATAGCCTCTTATAATTTGGTGAAGGTGTGGTGATGTACATTTAACGGATCTTTTCAAGGAGGAGTTCTGCTCTGTGTTAAAACATAAAACATGCAACCTGCATGCACACAAAGACCCTCCGAGAATTAAGCTTTTATCTTTCACACGGGTGTTTTACACACAAAGACATACAGAACATGTGTGCATATATTTATACACAGGAACAAATGCACATGTGAACAGACAGGCACAACACACACACACACACACACACATATGGAGGAATCTGTGTGTTCACTCACATCTAAACACAAAGGCGCGAGAAATGGTTTTCACCTGGTGTGGATAGAGTTTCATCCTTTCAGCCATGAGAGTTTATTAGCTGCTTAAAACATTACCACAGAGGGAGTTTCCCTATTCTCCAAAGTGCTGCATTCCTCACAGTATGCACACACACACACACACACACACACACACACACACACACACACACACACACACACACACACACACACACACACACAGGGGAAACCAAACCTTCACTTTCCATCGTTATGTCTCCATCATCTCTCTCTTTCGGTCTGTTACACCAGCATACACTTCCTATCTCTCCCTGGCTCTCTCTCTCTCTCTCTCTCTCTCTCTCGCTCTCTCTCTTGGTGCCTCTTTCACTCCCTCACTCACACTTGCAGACACCCACACACTCCTGTAGGTGTAATGTTACGGTGCAGCCTGTTAACATTCCCGGGACGGCCGCTGAAGCTTTCCAGATTGCCCTATTTATACAAATGCTGTCACAGAGGAGCGGTGGAGACAGAGGAGGTAAGGGATGGAGGATTGAGACCGCATGGCGAAATACGAATAAACACACGTGTGCAAGCGTGCGCAAACTGACACGCAAAGACAAACGTCGGCCCTCCATCGTACACAAAACTCTCTGTGCCATGGGTTTGTTTTCATGTGCAGATTTGCATGCACGTATGTCCAAACACAGGCAAACTCACACACATCCTGCAGAACCCTCAGCTTTCTGTCTCTCATTATGCTGCTGAAATGTCAGCCTCCTTAAAGTGGCCAATTTGACTTAATTGAGAAGCAGCATGTAAATAAATGCGTTAGTCCAGTTTGTTTTCACTGGTCTCTCCAGCACTCTGCTCTCATTCCAAACCAATTAATCAAAGAACCCTTCACTCTCTCCGCCTTTCTTTATTTCTTCCTTTTTATCTTTCTTTCTATCTTTTGCCTTCAATCCTTTTTTTAATTTGCACCTTTTCTTTGGTCAGTCTCAATTTGGAATGTCTTCTCTCTTCTTTGCCCTCTCACTGAGGACAAAAGTCTGAAAGTTACAGCACTAACTGGACTGATTCTTAGCTTTCCTTTAGGCAAAAGCCCTGAAAATAGCAAATGGCTATAACTACTGGAAAAGAGACAGTCTCTTTTAATTTTCATAACCATCTTCTCTAACTTTTGACTGTGTGGTGAGATCCTGCCTACACAAACTGTCCATAAAATTTCAAAAGTGCAAACTTACATAAGACCTGAAATAGCTGTAAAAGGATCCACTCACAACTTGATGTAGCAGGCTACTCTCTGATCATTTCACCACTCTTATTTAGAGCAAGACAATGTTTATTTAGGCTTGTTTGAGCCCAAGTTTGTGCCTCACGTACAATTGTTTTCAAAGTATTAGTAACTTATTTTAGCCTTTGTATTGATAAATCACAAATTTAGACCACAAGGCAAACCCCGCTGTTCTAAAGACACTTTACTGTGCAGTATACAGGACATTTTAATTAAAATTTTTTGAACATTGGTAAACTGTGTCAAAGACCTGCTGTGTGTTTTAAAGTTTGCCATGTGCAGTATTTACAGTACATTTGATGGAAACATACTAAACCTTACATTTGGCTTACATTTGTAGAAGAATCTCAAATTTGGATGTGCATATTATGTACATTGCATGAGAGGCACATACTGAGGCTGGACTTGAATCATAGCAAAACCCTGTTTTATTGTGAAAGTTGGAATCAGGAAAATTGTATAAGAATCCTGCAAAGAAACATTTAAGAACTAATGGAACTCTCTGAATCCAAATAATACTTTAAAGGTTAAGTGTGTACGTTTTAGTGGCATCTATTGGTGAGGTTTACAAATTGCAACCAACGGCATAGTCACCGCTCACTCCCACATGGTGGCTGAAACGCTCTGTCTTGTGCTAAATAATACATGTGGAGCACCATTGGTCCAAATTTCACTTCATTTCACAAATTTCACTCTTATTACTTCTAAAAACACAGTTGACTACTACTACTTCTTCTTCTTCTTACGTATTCAACATTGTGACGAAACAGATTCTGTAGAGCAGTTTGTCCGTTTGGGCTACTGTAGAAACATGGCAGTGCACCATGATGTCCATGTAGTGTATGTAGATAGAAATGTCTCATTCTAAGGTAATAAAAACATAACAGTTCATTATGTAAGGTCTTTATACAACACTGAAAACATAGTTATGTAAATTACATTTCTGTCAACAGATCCTATCACACACTGGACCTTTAAGATCAATGTTTATTCAATAGAATAACAAAGATTTTACAATAAGCCCTCGTTCCACTGCAGCTAAATATGCAAAAGGTTACTGTGTGGAGGGCTGAATTTTTTCCCCTGCTTTACCTTCTCCTCATTTATTCCACCCATCTAAAGTGATCACTTCCCATTCCCTTTACTTCCAATCCAATTTCAGTCCTGAGTTATTATTTCTCATCTTGAGGGATGCCCCGGTGGCCAAGAGTTTAAGGTCCAGCTGGGAAACTTGTTGCATGTCATTCCCACATCTCTCTCGCCCCTTATTGCTGTCAGCTCCCTGAATAAACAAAACAAAATTTCTCATGATGAGTATAAACAGTGCTTTTTATTCACTGGACTCAAAACAGATGAATGCTTTTAAAACTTAATAAGCCTAGGGATATGGTACAGATGACTGAGAGCATCCACCCATCCATATTTTGTTAAAAGCTGTCCATTCTCCACATTTTCTTTACCTTCTTTACGCTGATCTCCCCTCCTCTTTTAACTTCCTCCCTCTTTCTTTCCTTTCATTCACCCTCATCCCTCTCCACTTCCTCTCAGTTTATTTCACCTACTAGAGTTACCTGCTCCTGCTCTGACATACACTGAACCTTCCCTGTCTGACACAAACACTTGCAGTGAAGCAAAGAGACAGGAGTGAACGCTCGATCGCTCGCTCCTACTAAACACAGACCAACTCGTTGACCCATGTGACCTCGCAGACTGACAAGGAAATATGGCCTACACTCAAACAAAAACACACACAAACACATAACCACGCACTCTTAAATGCAGGCGCAAATGTCACACTCCAAATCCTCTCATTTCCTCTTTCCTGTAGCCGGTCAGTCAGGCGTGTGTGACACTCTGAGAGTATCGATGGCAGGGGCAGGCTTTGCTAGCCCTCTGAGACACACACACCTTCACACTCACACCCCTGTGGTCACTAGAGATGTGGTTCAAATCCTGCCCAGCGACCCTTAACCGATACCCACGCCTAAACTAGCTGCGTGTGTGTTTCCTGGATGGCCAAACACACATTTCGGAGCTAAGTGATAATGATGTCCTAGTTGAATGCAGTACCATGTCACTGCAGGGATTTATATTTGTGTGTGTGTGTGTGTGTGTGAGAGAGAGGGGGTGTTTGTCCAGCCAGACAGGTCATGGACTGTTGCTCTTTACTGAACCCTTTGCTGCTCCCCAGATAGTGGTCATCACCTGTGGAGGGTCTGTCTTTCTCCACTGCTTTACTTTCGCTCAGCTCAGTGTGTCCATCTTTTAACAGGAGTTTGTGCTCGATTCTTTTTTTTGTATTCATGACCTCTAAAGTTATTAAAGTTATGCAATATTCAGTGAGATACTGAGAAGAGTAAATGTACACAAGTAAAGAAAAAAAAATTTTACGGCATTCATGTGGTTTAATTAAGGTGTAAAGTTTCTGGTGTGAAAGCCTTTGAGACAGAAAGACTGGGCAGAATGTGTAGACAGCAGGACAAACAACAGAGAATAACCCAATAATCGGTTTGTCACTGACACAAAGTGACATTCATGTCTGTGTGTTTACATGCACTGACCTACTTACTGCTTGCTGCCTCCTGACTAACCATCCTACTCTGAACACACGTAAGACAAACACAAACATACACTTACAGTTACACACAGTATGCACAAATACAGACACAGGATCATAAAGTAACGCATTTACACCTACATGCAGACACATGTGAATGTTTAGTAACACAATAAATTGATGAATATGTAGATGAGTACATTAAAAAGGACACACGCATGCAGTATTGATTGCACCAAATTGCACTAATCATCATAGTGACATGGGTAACCTTGTTATGTTTTCCACACACGCACATATTGATATATATTACTTCAAAACACATACACTTACACTTCTCTGCAGACAAGCAGGTGTACTGAAATACAGATTTACAGAGAGGTACTGATATACAGAGATTTATTTCCTCACAGGCCTATCCTTACTATTTCATTTAGGACCCCCATAAATCATGTAAAAATATCCATGTTTACATATTCCTGACAGGCTGCTTCTTGTGACTGTTGGAGTGATGACTCTCTCATTAGCACAGGTAGAATGTGTGTGATGTTGTTATACCACTACAAAAAGTCTTGGATATAGTTTGGTGACATCCACAGCAGAAGGAGATGCTCTATGAACTTTAACCAAAGTAGTTTTAGTTTCTTGAACTTATCCACACTAGAGGCAGAATAAAAAATGCTTATATTGGTTGTTTTAGAAGTAACAACCTATTTTTCCATTTAGGTAAGAGGACTTCTTATTCTTGTTGCTTTTTATTTGAAAAGTCACTTTAACATTGTGACATTTAAACCTTAGTGAAAGGATACTGTCCTTGTTCCAATGAAGCCTTTTTGAAAGCTGCGGGATAATTTAAATAATCCACGCTGGTAAAGTCTAAAATTAGATTTTTTCTGTAATTACTGTAAAGTTTACATTTCAAAGATACAAAATCAGGTCTGATTTACCACAAATAGGTATGATTAAGCACTGGGAGTGTGTTTTCCTATTTTTGAACATACACTGCTCAAAAAAAATAAAGGGAACACTAAAATAACACTTCCTAGATCTGAATGAATGAAATAATCTCATTAAATACTCCTTTCTTTACATAGTTGAATGTGCTGACAACAAAATCACACAAAAATTATCAATGGAAATCAAATTTATCAACCCATGGAGGTCTGGATTTGGAGTCACACTCAAAATCAAAGTGGAAAACCACACTACAGGCCGATCCAACTTTGATGTAATGTCCTTAAAACAAGTCAAAATGAGGCTCAGTAGTGTGTGTGGCCTCCACGTGCCTGTATGACCTCCCTACAACGCCTGGGCATGCTCCTGATGAGGTGACGGATGGTCTCCTGAGGGATCCTCTCCCAGACCTGGTCTAAAGCATCCACCAACTCCTGGACAGTCTGTGGTGCAACGTGGCGTTGGTGGATGGAGCGAGACATGATGTCCCAGATGTGCTCAGATGGATTCAGGTCTGGGGAACGGGCGGGCCAGTCCATAGCATCAATGCCTTCCACTTGCAGGAACTGCTGACACACTTCAGCCACATGAGGTCTAGCATTGTCTTGCATTAGGAGGAACCCAGGGCCAACCGCACCAGCATATGGTCTCACA
>NC_060156.1:5438577-5519440 GCF_021292245.1 Micropterus dolomieu | reverse complement strand
TGGATTCAGGTCTGGGGAACGGGCGGGCCAGTCCATAGCATCAATGCCTTCCACTTGCAGGAACTGCTGACACACTCCAGCCACATGAGGTCTAGCATTGTCTTGCATTAGGAGGAACCCAGGGCCAACCGCACCAGCATATGGTCTCACAAGGGGTCTGAGGATCTCATCTCAGTACCTAATGGCAGTCAGGTTACCTCTGGCGAGCACATGGAGGGCTGTGCGGCCCCCCAAAGAAATGCCACCCCACACCATTACTGACCCACCGCCAAACCGGTCATGCTGGAGGATGTTGCAGGTAGCAGAACGTTCTCCACGGCGTCTCCAGACTCTGTCACGTCTGTCACATGTGCTCAGTGTGAACCTGCTTTCATCTGTGAAGAGCACAGGGCGCCAGTGGCGAATTTGCCAATCTTGGTGTTCTCTGGCAAATGCCAAACATCCTGCACGGTGTTGGGATGTAAGCACAACCCCCACCTGTGGACGTCGGGCCCTCATACCACCCTCATGGAGTCTGTTTCTGACCGTCTGAGCAGACACATGCACATTTGTGGCCTGCTGGAGGTCATTTTGCAGGGCTCTGGCAGTGCTCCTCCTGCTCCTCCTTGCACAAAGGCGGAGGTAGCGGTCCTGCTGCTGGGTCGTTGCCCTCCTACGGCCTCTTCCACGTCTCCTGATGTACTGGCCTGTCTCCTGGTAGCGCCTCCATGCTCTGGACACTACGCTGACAGACACAGCAAACCTTCTTGCCACAGCTCGCATTGATGTGCCATCCTGGATGAGCTGCACTACCTGAGCCACTTGTGTGGGTTGTAGACTCCGTCTCATGCTGCCACTAGAGTGAAAGTAGAAATGCGGTCTTGTCTCCTCGGTCTGTGTGCTATGTGTAAGTGACGTTAGCAAAGCTAGCTAATGTTAGCAATCCGCCTCTGTTCCAAAACTCCTACCCCCTCACCTAAAGAGATTTAGCGAATATTAGCTATACATAGTGCTTAAAGTGGAAAAAAATAGGTGGACAATGCACATTTGTTGTCTGTTTCAGTTGCATTGCATGTTTTCCTATTGTGCATTGTTTCATGTGTTATTCAACATTTCCTGTTGCCATTTTTAACAAAAGCTTTCAAAAAGTGATGGAGTCATTCAAAAATGGCCATGTGTGGATCTAGCTAGCTTGTTTAGCTAGGTTCATCTGTAATTCACGTTAACTGTCATTTTTACAGAGCTAATAAGTTTGTCTAGCGAACAACAGACAACAGAGAAAGTGAACAGCCAACTCCTAATAAGCTTTTTCAGCGGCGCTGGTTAAATTTACACAGCGCCGTGGGTACAAGTCACTCTAGCGTGATTTTTATATATATATATACAAATCAGGGTGACCATAAGTCCCCTTTTTTTTTCTAAATCACTCGAAATATCCAGGATTCAGGTTTTTGTTTTCTGCAGTTGCCATTCATTGTGTGCTTTTTTGCATTGCTTTGGCTTTTCTCTTTAGGGACGGAAGGTGTTCAAATGAAGGATCACACGCATTACTTCCTGTGTTGTTTTGTAGTTGGCATTGCATTGCATTGCTTTACGTTGTGTAGCTGTGTTTAGATGATCTCAACCTTCATGAGCTGTGTGTAGGTGGAGAGGAAGCCACTTACTAAGCCTGCTACTATAAACTGAATGTTAACATGAGCGAGGGTACGAGGGGTTGTGTGTTTGTGTTTGCGTTGCTCGGGTAGATGATTTGTCTGATTTGTGTATTTAGGGTCTTGCTTGCATGCATTTCTGTGTGTGTTTATTAAATGAGGAAGGGCAACAAAGGTTGAGCGCTGCGCTTGCTCCCCAGCTGGCTTCGTTGTATCATAGCAACTCCACATGAATAATAATCATAAGCACACACACACAAACAAACACATACACAATAATGAGCCATTCAGCTATTCTGGTTAATCTCACTCAGCTGTTTCTACTCTACACTGAGATCCAGTTTACAGTAAGCATTCATTTTCTTTGGCTAAACCCTAATGGTGATTTTAAATTATTTTTGGCATTTCAGTCTTAATGAGCTGGGTAATAGAAAGTTGCCTGTTCTGTTTTCACAACCCAAAAAAACAAATACTTTTTTACTGTTTTTTTCACTCTGCACTATTCAATTGGTTCTTTTATGAAGATTAGATGACAATGAGTTTATTATGTCCTATCCACCTGTGCTCTAACTCAGTAATCAATTAGGTAATTAATGATGAATTTTTTGTCCGAATGCAGAGTTGAAGTTATTAGCAAATGTGTTTGTATTGTCAAGATTACACCAATTTCACAAAGGTCACTTTACTAGTCACAGTTAGTCTGCCAGCTTTCCATCAACACCTTCAGAAACCAGCTTCCCTTTTACTTCACCTTACAGTGTGGGCGTTCGGAACAACTATAAACACTTTTGATTTGTGCCATGGTCAGAAAAGCGTCATACTAACTAGTTCGTCTCTGGTAAAACCTTCTGGCATCACTGTCAGGATTATTTTGACCATATTACTAAGATTGATTTTAGTCGACAGCCTCTTCAGGAGAACAGAACCTCAGACCGCCATGGCAACCAGAAATTGGACAATGGGTTGCCATAAAGCTTGTGTGTAAATGTTGGGAGTAAATGTGTTTGTTTTTTAGGTAAGAGATAACTGTAAATCAAAATTGTTGTTATTAAAAGAAAGTAACAGTAAAATATGAATTACATACTTGTTGTTTCTTTAACCTGCAATTTCCAGTTATGCTCCAGTGTGTGATTTCCTACATTTCTAACACTGCTATGTGAAAGCTGCTGCTGCATCTTTGAGTTTTGACCAAACCACTGCAGCGAGACCGCGGACTCTGCTGCGGTTAGCTTATGATGTGGAAGCAAACGACCATCCACAGGATTTTATTAGCAGACTATTTATAAATCCACCAGTTCAGGAAGTGATCCTATATTTGATCTGTATAAGCCATGTATATATTAATGCAAATCATTTGATAATTATCATATGCATTTTATATATATATATATAAATAGGTAAAAAGCTGTTAAAAATGCTGTGTACTTTGTTGGTTCTTTAAGTACATTTGTAGTACAAGACATCTCCTATAAATCCTGTTTCTATGTCATTATTCATAACATGGGATAATAATGCTTATAATCAGCTATTTCTTCGTGAGTAGCATCAGATGCAATACAGTGTTTATTAAACTTCCGTCATTCATCGAAATTTAATTTGCCCATGTGGGTCGGTGCGCTGATGATGCAGGATGACAGTCACCAAAACTGACCAATCAACGACATACCTGTCAGTCTGTATAACTTCATGTTTAATCCTCTTGGTTCGTTTGTAAAACGTCAGTGGGAACACGAACCATGGACCAGATGAACCGAACCACAGGTGTGTAAGCAGCCCACTATTCAAGAACCAATATGTGTTTAACCACGACGTTGCACTATGGTCTGCAAATATCTGCTCAAGATGTCCTTTTGGCTGTTTCTCGATGAACAGTACGTACAACAAAGTGGACCCAGAAATGTAAGGTACATTGCTGTTTTCTTCAACAGTGGTCAATTGGAAGTCAATAAAAGTAATTTGGACAGATGGACAGAACTGACGACAGCCAGTGAAGCAGCACTTACACTGTTTACACTGTTTCAACCGATCCAACACTGAAGAAAGTAACAATTTAACTGTGCTCTTAAGAGTGTGTGTGTATTTTGGAAGGAAAATAGTAGTTGAATGAAAAGTGTTCTTTTATTGACCTCACTGCCTATCAGTTTGGTTTTCTGCCAAAGCTTGTAAACACACTTTGAAAGAAGCCAAAACATAAAAAATCTGCTCAGAAGTTAAACCAGCAGCTGCAGTTGTAAAGTTCATTCAGCATCTGTTTCTACCAGAACAAATAGTACCTAGTATTAAAGGCAGAGCTGTAGACAATTGTTATTCTTGAATGTTTTAAATGGTTGACTTCTACTTTTCAGTAAAAATATGTTGAATACTGCAAATGTAAAATAGCTGTATATAGTACATTTTCTCTTTTTCTCCGTTGTCATTTCCCCACTTCCACAATAGCTCACTCCGTCTTTATCAAAGTAAATTTCAACAGTAAATAATTGTTTGAAATTGTTTGTGCGTTTGGGTCAAGCTACTTCCTCCCTGCGCCTTGTCCAACTGCTTGCTGTAGTGTGTCTTTGTGTGTGTATATCTGTCTCTGTCTTTGTCTCTTTCCAAGTCAAATAAAAAGGTTGGGTCAAAGGGCTGGACGGACAGGGACTGTCCCAGCAGTCAGGAATGAAAACAAACAGTTTCTTGGGGAAGTTGGGAAATCAAGAGAGATATCAGGGATTGTTTGTCACACACACTTCCTTCTTCTTTCAAATACTTGACCTTTGCTCATCTCTCTTTTCATCTGCGGCTCTCTCTGCCACTCTCTTCTCTTCCTCTTCCTCCCTTCTGTCATTTCAACACCCAAGCGGCTTCTAGATGTCCCCTCTCCATCACTCTCCTTGCACTCTGTCTGTCCTCCCACTCTGTTTTAGGATGTCATACCCTCGAACTGCACACATACAAAGTCAAACACCACAAACACACACAAAGAAAAGGGACCCTGTTTTAATAAACAAACAACTGAGTGTGTGAGAGTAAGCCAGCTTTTACTGGCGCCTCTTATCTTGCTTCCTTTCGACACACACACAAGAAAGAACACTGAACTGCCTCAAAGTCTGAATGTCGTCTTTGAGAGTCATTCACCCTCCTGACACACACACACACACACACACACACAGCCTAATTCTTTCCCTCTCAGTAACACACTCCTCCGTCCACCAACATGGACCGGCTGTTCTGTGAAGTGGCTTGAAGAAAGAACCCTAACAGTGGTCTTGGTTCCTCAAACACACACATATGTGGCTACATGCACACTAACCGTCTATATATGAAAGTAAATTGTGGAAAGAAAAGTGCACTATGTTCATAAGTCAGTGTGCCATAAGTTAAGGGGGTTTTCAAAGAACTGAATGGCACGTCAGGCGTAAGATAGATTTTCATGGAACCACTCGGTTTCTACTAACTGAGACACAAATCGGGACCCAGATATAGCCAAATCAAAATTATAATCAGTCTAATTGGGTCCAGGCAGGATCCTGGTGTCAGGTCCGTGTGTCAATATGTCCAATATGCCAAAATGACTCGCTTATAAGCTCACAAGGTGGGTCATATTCATAGCAGGAGAAAAATGTTTGTTTTCAGAGAGGGAACTGTTTCTTGAGACAAATAGTATGCATGCGTTCACACTAAGCCAGTTCAATTTAAAATTGCATGTTTTTCTTTTGGCTGCTCACTGAGTCAGCGTTTATCTTTACCAAAACCAGCGAGCGAGTCTCTAGAATCTTAAAATTCTATCTAGGTGTTTGAACTTTCTGTGTCGCTCTAATGTTCACTGTTACCATTATTGCAATCATGAATAAATTATTTTATCACCGCAGCCCAGCAGCTTGGGAATGACTGCTAGTTTTTTATGAGCTGCATTTAAATCACTATTTCAGTCTACATTTTCTGACACCAGAAACAGAAAAAATAATTTGATGGCGTATATGATACACTGTACATAATATATAATTGTGTAAATTGTGTATGGCTGTACAACAACACAGTTCATGTGATCACAGAGAGCAGCAGGTTAAACAGGCTGTTTCTCTCCCACTTCTTACCAGATGATGGCCATGATGCCCAATTTTGTTATTTGCCAGCTGAAAATATGATGCGTCCATAGCGAAGAGACGGAAAGAAATTTAGCTTTTGTCCTGTTGTTTAAGTGTTTCACTGTTTTTAAAAAACAGTTTTTTATTTTATTTTTTTTAATTATTGAAAATACAGAAAATATAAAAACAAGTTGGGGGATATGTACACAAACATAAAGGAGAGAAATCATTTAACAATGGTGGAAATGATGCTAAAGCGCACTCGAACATAGCAGCAGACAATACAGGTAACTTATGCTGAAAAACAAGAAAGAGAATTAAGATAAAACAAATAGCAAATAAATGTAAATGTAAACAGACGAGGAGCACAAAGGAGCCAGATAAGAGACATTAAAAAAGCAAGGACTTGGATACAGATAAAACAACATATAAACTTTGTTTTGTTATCCACAGCTTTCAGCGACTTAAAGAAGTATGCAAAAAAGCATATCAGGTGTTTGACTGTGTGCAGAGATCTCTATGAAAACAAACTGAAAAGGCAAATGGCATTTTAGAAATTAGACCGCTTCATGCTGATGCAGCCTGTGTAGGCGCGTATCTGTGTGTATAATTACATGTGTGTGAATAGATCCAGCAGAACATAGACATCTGTTGGTACATTCGCTTTTGTTTAACACTTTGATGTGTGGTCATGGAAATTGCTTTTGTCTCCCGTGATTGTGTGAGTGTTTGTTCATTAAGCTGATTATGGATTAATTTGTTGTTTTTAATGCAGACATGTACGCTGGGAGAGAAAGTTGAACACAGAAAGAAAACCAAACCAAATAGAGGATATGAGAATAATTGAAATATGTTTTTTCTGCTGCTTGGTCTCCAGACTGATGCAATACCACACTAATAAAGCTGAAGGGACATTGTTGCTGTGAACTTTTTCTGCACGTTAGTGTTTTGATTTATTATTGGCTCGTTAATATTATAGATCACCCAGTCCGCTGTTATGATTTAGGGATTTTGGTTTGATGTCTTGTGTTCTACTGTTTTGCCTTGTTTATTCTTGTGATGATTTTGTGTTGGTTCTCATTCTGTTTTCTTGTCTTACTTCTTGGTCCTGCGTTTTAGTCCTGTGCCTCAGTTCATGTCTTAGTGTAAACTCCTGGTCTGTGTACTTCTGTGTTTGTTGTTGTTTTGCCCATGTCTGCTCTGTGTTCTGTTTGATCCTAGTTCAGTCTGTTTTCCCTGTTACGTTTGTAGTCTATCTGTATGATTCGGTTTTAGTCTGTTCTGTGTTCCAGCTCCTGTTCTCTTGTGTCAGTTGCCAGTGCCTTGTGTTCAGTGTTCAGTCTGCTTGTTTCATGTTCGGTTTAGCTTTCATCTAGTGATTGTTCAGTTTGTATTCTACATTTTGGTTTGGTCCCGGTATGTTGTCGCATGTTTTACTACCTGGTTTATTTTGTAGTAGTCATTGTCTGGTGCTTGGGGCTAGCTTGTTCCTGTTTCTGATTAGTCCGTCATGTCTTTCACCTGTTGACTCCCTGCTCTAGTTAGCCCAATTACTTAATGCTTGTGTTCTGTTCAGTCTGTGTCGGATTATTGTAGCTTGTCATGCTCTGTCTCGTCCTGTGTTACTCCCTGCTCTCCCTGCTTGTTCTGTGGATTTTTGGATTATTACCCTTTTGGATTTTCTGTTGGATCGCCTTGTTTGTTTGGACTGTGGATTATTTTGGATTACTTTGACTCTGAGCCACTCTCAGTAAGTGTGCTCGCCTTTTGTTTAATAAGTCTTTGAACTTTACCTGCCTGAATCCCTGTTCTGCGTTTGAGTCCTAAAACCTCACATCACACACCACCCACCGTGACATCTGCTTAGTTTTCAGGATATAGTTCTTTACTGTCACTTCTCTTGTGATCACTTATTTTGTTTTTCAGTACAGTCAATCGCACATCACAGGTGTTGCCATTGTCGGCTGACTACACAGGTGATATGTATTTTGTAGGATAGTGATTTGACTCTGAGTGCCTCAATGGAGTGCCAAGGAATTAATGTTAGCCTTTGCTAGCAGGTAACATTGGAAACTGTGGCATCAATTCCCAGTGTTTTTAGTGCAAAAGTCCCAGTTTGACTTACTTGCTGAACAGCAATAGAAATATAGTAACATAAAACCTTGGAAGCTACCCATTTGATTTGGCAAACTCAGACTGTTGAAGCGTCGTGTTAGCTTCAGCCGAACTTTATAGTGTGTTTTTGCACAGAACAAGGATTTTGTTCTTTATAGTTGTGGAAGAATTTTCTCCATGGCCAGTATGTACAAGAACAGAAGAAATATGGGCATGTGAGTGTTGTATAATATGAACCAATCCTTTGATCTATCACTTTTCCTCCTCAGTTTTTTGTTGGATTCAATTTAGCCTCATTTACATTGTCTTCTGTCTGGCCTCCTACTTCTGTTCTTTGTATGTCTGGGGGTTTTTGTTTTGGTGTTTTTCTATCTCTTCTATTATAAAATCTTTCTCCTTCTCTGCTTTCTCCTTTTCCTTTTGTTAGAAAAAAGATCGAGAATATAGAGTCCATGAGCAAAGACCTCTGGTGCTCATTTGTTTGTTTATACTCCTTTATTGAGATATAAACCAGTGGTGGAGTCCAATCATCCCTCTTCTGCTGCCTGTATTGGTGTGTATGCATGTGGACGTATGTGAACAGAGTTTCTCTGAGGAAGACGGAAATTAACTTTGAAACTGATCTAAAACTTTTTTTTCTATTTCGTGCTCTTTTTAACTGACTCTCTGACTTCTGCTTCTTTCTCTCTGCCTCTGCTGTCTGTCTTTATGCTCACCGCACGTATACACATGCATGCACACTCATTCACATGAACAACACACACATACAAGCTTGGCAAGCTATGAATTTTTTCCAACAAAAATTCAACCTTTTGTGGCTGCATCATTTCTGGCATCCTGGTGGGCCAGTGGTCTGGCATGTCTGTCGAGTGTCAGTAACATTGCTGCCATGGCATGTCATCTTTTTTTCAGACTGACACATTTGATAATACACCAATTTAAAATTGAATTCTGGAGGTTTGAACCCTTTGGCCCTGCGGGATGTGTTCATAAGGATGAATCCATCTGTGGAGTTGCACAGAAGGATTCCTTAGAACCTTCCATCCCTGAATTACGGTAAAATGTCCTGTAAGTTATTTCAGAGTAAAAGAAGCATTTTGTGCATGTATTTCTTTCTTATTCTGTATCAAATTGTTAAAGACTATCATAGTTGAAGGCTGACTGTCTCGGGTGAATATTCAAACCCAGGATGCCTGTTTGTTTGTTTTTTTTTATTTTTACATAATTTAATTTACACTTATCTTTGGAAACTCAACAATCTTGATTTAGAATTCATGTTTTTCCATTGTTTTAATGACACTCACACACATACACCTATCTATCATCTCTCTCTCTCTCTCTCTCTCTCTCTCTCTCTCTATATATATATATATATATATATATATATACTGTACATAAATACACACACCTCTGGTTTACACAAATACAGTACATCTAATATGGTAACTGATTCTGCTGCAGGCCTGCAGTTGCCTGGCAATGTACTTCACTCTGTTCCAGAAATAAACGTTCAAAAGTTCATAGAATATACGTGGGAAAGTATCTGTTTGTTCTAATTCATCCACATTTGGTCAGAAGAAGCATAACAGGTTAAAAAAACAATTAAAGAAAAGTGAGGATTGGAATTGAAACACACCAAATATTATATTATATTGTTTTTTTTATCTCTGAATATAGACTTTTTTTGGTTGGTTTTCTTTTGTTTTGCCAAAAGAATCAGAGATGTCATAAAGTAGCTTTTGATTTACCAGTAGGTGTCCATAAGGCTGACTTAGCTTTTCACATTCTTACAATCCACATGTACATGTGTGTTTTGTGCAGAGTGAAACTAGACAAAGACTAAGAATACCAGGCATTTTCATCTATACCTACTGTATGTGTTTGAAAGGGAGAATGAGAGAAATAGATTCATTCATCCACAGAAAGTGTACAGTATGTGTGGGATTAATGCATTGGTTACTTGTGTGACTGACTTAATGAATGCATCTGTACGTCGGTCTTTGCTCTGTGTGTGTGTGTGTGTGTGTTTGTATGTCTGAGCCAAACTCATAAAATCTTACCCATCTAGAAATGTGTGTGTGTTGTTTGTAAGTGGGTGTTAATTGATGCATTCTCTCCTTTTGTCTCTTTAATGGAAAAGCACTTCTCATTAAACTGTCACTCACAAATCTGTGTTCATGTGTGCGTGGAACAACAGAAAGAAAGGAAGATGGGAGCAGGTCATTATAATAAAGTGTCAAAGGAGAAGAGAGAGGTTGTAAAAGGGGAGCGGCGAGAGAGCGAGCACAGGAGAGGTGCAGGAGAACAGACCATTACAACAATTAGTGTGCCATTTAAAAAGCTTTCCTTCACAGGCGTTTGATATTGAAATGAAACAATGTGTCTCTGCAGGAGGCTGTGGGGAAATTAGCCTAACAATACATTAACTGACAGACACACACTCACTCTTCATCACCTGTGGAAGGCTTGTTTCCCCCTCAGTCCCATTTCAGCCATTTCATTTAAATTCATTTAATTTCAATTTTGTTCAAATGAATTCAATTATGTTAAATATATTTCAGTTAAGCTGTACTGACGGTTAATTCTACTGTATTGACAAAACGTCAAGACAGCATCATTTAAAAACAATGTTTTATGTGCTTTGGTTTGTGGCGGGGTTTTCTCAACAAGTTTAAGTTCTTTATTTGTCATATGCACAACAATTACAGTGAAGCAATCATTAGCAATGAAATACTTGTTCTCAGGCTCCTTCCAACAATGCCTAATGTATAAAAGAAAATCACACAGGCAAAATGAGGAAAATATATCTAAGACAAAGACATAAATAGTGCAGAAGTTAAAATATAGGAATAAAAAATATGTAAAATAGAATATAATACATATAATATTCATTCAAACCTGTAAGTGGCAGCAGCGCGGTTACAAATAGATACAGAGACACTTACAGGTAAATATATAGGAACACTTTCACTCATCATATTCAAACAACAATGACATTTAAAAAAAAAATCCTCAATCAATTTGTGACAGACATTCTGCCTTTATGCCAATATGTTGTATGATATAATGTTGTATACAAGTCTATAATAGGTGAGGATTGTAACCGAAACTTACAGAACAGGTTTACATGGTCATACAAGAGTTTCAGAGTGGCGAAATTATTAATCTGAAACAAATATATCTTTCATCGGAAGAAAAGACTGGACTACAAATGAGCTGTTTTCAGGCAGTTCAGAGCGGTGTTTTCTGTGGGAGATGGGAACTCCATCTGGACTTTGGGCTTTTTCACTTTGCAAACCTACTACATGCACAAAATACATATATAACTCTATAAAGTTTTTGTTTTTTACATATTCTAAATATTTTAGTCATGAATTTCATCAAATACACATAACATGGCTGCTGACCATTTCCCAAAACTGTAATGGAGAAACTGTTTTCTTATAATGGGAGCTATGTAAGCTTAACTAGAGAAAGTTGCTAAAGTTGTGACTGATTGGGAAAGTGTAAAAGGGGCAGAGTCCACACCCTGCTCTGAGGAAAGGCACTCGGTTACTATTACAGGGCTTCTGCCCTCCCAAGCATACCATTATTGTACACTCATTTCTGAGGGGTGGGTGCTGTTTGCATGCTGGAAGAAGATTAGAAGTTAGTGGGTTGAAGGGCGAGGTTCTTGAATGAGGCTGGGCCCTGGTTATCTGTAGGGCGGGGAGCGAGGGAGTGTTTGGCTATTTCTCAGCATGAGGAAGAGGCTCTCCTTTGCCACAGGTGGCAGCCTCACTGTGCTGGACTGGCAGCCCAACATCACACACTATGAGCTACAAACTCAGACTTATTGATTACAACCATGGCTACTTTTAAACCTGTGCTGATCTTCACAAAATGGCAGATTAAAGAGAATAAATCTTGTAAAATGACACACCTGCACCAACGGCCATATTGTTAAAGCTTCAAACAAACAACAAATATGACAACATTGTTGCAGAGATTTACACAAGATATCCTGTAATTATATGAATTAGAATTGATGTGTATAAGATATACAACTCTTTCTCACTCACATACACACATCATCATGGCTTCGCATTGGTGAGTCCCTTTTTCTCTGACTCAACAGTGTCTCTTTAACAGTTGCAGCCTTTCTATTCATGTGAATGGTGAATAGGGGAATTCAAGAAGCTATGGGTTTTATTCACAAGTGAAGGTAAAAGAGCTCATTGGCCTGTTAAGTAGGGATGCACCGATTGTTAGCAAAAAAAAAGCACTTTCAGTGTTCGACCTAATAAGTCAAAAGACCACATAAATTTTACCGAACAATTACGTTGACATGTCAGCAGTGTGGGAGCATTTTAAGGTGTCTGAGAAAGATGAAAAAATTGCTGTTTGCAGACACTGTTCTGCTGAATTGTCTCCCAGCACATCCACTCCATCTGTGGCTGACTTCTTAGAAAAGGCAACAAACGGTCTGACCCGCTTTGAGTGTTTCTGTCACTCGTTTCTGAGGTGATTAAGCTAACCGTACCTAAATTTGGAGTGCACATGTCTTAAAGCCTTTATGGTAACTCCACTGAAATGGACCAGTGCGAGCTGACCATAGACTGTATATAAAAAGGAGCTGACAGGCAGGTTAGCGACTTTATCCTGTCAGTTTAAGTGTTGCAGTATGAGAGTCCTTCTAAAGAGAGGCTATTAAGTCTTCATGTTACGCGATATGAGAACCACATACAACATTGTTTATCAAATTGGGTCGGACTTTATGAATTTAGCACGAGGATACACATGTGACAACGTCCGGTTTTCAAAATAAGGTGTCTATACAGTACGGAAATAAGATTAATTGGATTATATTCACAGAAAGTATAAAACACATTACATGTGTCCATTAAAAGTGAAATGGACACATATAATTTACTTAGCGGACCCCCTCGGGCCTCGGACCATAGTCTCTCCAAATCCTGTGGGAAACACTGAGTAAAAAGCACATTTTGACTATTTTATTTATGTGACGGTTATAAAAAAGGCAAAATAAAAGGAAAAAATGTGAATGTACTTGTTCGGCCAATTTTTTCATTATATTCGGTTTCGTCTTCGGCTAGGAATTTACATTTCAGTGCATCCCTACTGTTAAGTGCTATAATGTGAGTGCTGTGATGGACTGTGATGGTGAAGAGAGAGCTTTACCACAAAGTTCTCAATTAGCAACACACTCTTAGATCTGCGTCCATCCTTCACTCATAGACGGTTTGTGGTGAGCAATCAAGACAGTTAGTTTCCTCTGTAAGCATAATCATACTCTCAAAACTTTCTTGTGGTCGTATTGTTTTTGTTTCTGTTCTCTCCTTCACCGATCTGTCCCATTGCTTTGCCTGCAATGATGCTGTTTTACCAGAGAGATAAAAAAAAAAAAGTTAAGTCGTATTTTATGATTACAACTTTTATTTTGTGTGCAGAAGAACGAGATTGTGGACGTGAGCAGAATGCAGGTGATGCGGGTGATTCACTTGAAGAAAAGGAGCTCAGCAAACTCCGCTTCTCCATTTTGGAGGCTTAGCAGCGCGACTGACAGAGAGAACAGGTCTGGGTATAAAACCATATTGCAACCACAAACTTGACTCTTGACATGTGGTAAGAATGGGTGGATAGGTGAATGGCTTTTCTCTTTATTTAAGTTTTGGGTCTGGGTTTCATTGCTTTGACTGGACCAGTGCTCACCCAAAAATATAAGGGTAATAGGGGTCACAGAGATGGTTTGCGAAAGATAGATAGGCCAAGTGTTTTAGTGTTTTCTTACTGCAATGCGTGTTTGTGTGTGTGTATGTGTGTGTGTGTGTGTGTGTGTGTGTGTGTGTTTGTGTGTGTGTGTGTGCGTGCATGCGTTCATGCATTTAGGAGTCACCACCCATTAGTCTTGATGGAGTGAGGCAGCAGTAGGGGGTCACACCAAGACACCAACTGTGTTTTTTAGGGGCCGTTGTTTCAGTAAGTAAGAGCAAAGTTTTCTATACGGTTGTGTTTATGTGTCTTTTCTTGTCCTGGTAAAACTAGACTAAACTCACTGGACTGAATTACAGCACTGACTGCCTGGCCAACTGGTTTGGTCTGTATGACTGTTTGAATATATGGTCGACTTATTGACTGGCTAACTGACCAGCTGAATGACTAAGTGACTACTAAATACCCCTTGCAGAAGCAATTCTTCTCTGACCATTTGTCTTTTGTCTGTTTTATTATGGCACCATAAAACTCTGGAGTGAGAGAAGAACCCTAAAGAGATAGAGCTGTAAATAGACAAGCTGTGTGTGACTGTGCGTGTGTGTGTTGGAGAGGTAGCAAAAGAGAGTGAGAGAGATGCTTCATTAAATCCTTTGTATTTCATCCTGTGCCTTGTTCTAAGGCCATCCAGAGCTATAAAGGAAAGAGAGAGAGAGAGGCAGATGGAAAAGACAAAAACATAAAAGATTGAGCTACAGTGGTCCTTTCTATTCTCATCGACTCCCTCCATCTTCGACTCCCCATCTCATCTCCTTTTTCTTGTCAATAAATCTGCTAAATCTACCCTCCTTAACTGCATTGCTTGTTAGACATAGAAAAACGGAAAAGAAAATAGTCATTTTTGTACAGCTCATTTATAATTTCAGAGCTTTGTATTAGCTGTGTTAGATCCAATATATTCCTTTGTTTTGGTTAAATGGTCTGGAACACAAGTTCACAAGTTCAAACCACTCAGTTATTTCTTGTCTTCTTTAAGGCTTCTCTAGCAAAAGTCATACTGTTTGCACCTTGTACCTACATACTGCACCTTGTTGTTAATGGAGCAAAAGTACCCCCTTCAACCGCGGTTGGCTCTGGTAATCGCTAAGAACTGCAGTTCAGTATACTTGGCTATTAAAAGAGAGAAGACTTTAAGGATGAGGACTAAGAAATTGGTTTTGCAATGTATATCTGGTTTACTCCCCTACCTACGATAATGAGCAGTGTTTGAGTCAGATGGTCGCCTACACTGAGTTATGGTCCTCTTTAAGGTTTCTCTACCTCCTAAAAGGGATTATTTCAAAGTCATGTGTCATACATTAACAACATTTTTAAGATGCCACATGGTAAAAATACTAATATGCACACAAATGTATGCACATACACTCATGAGCAAACCTGAACATGGACAAATGAGAGAGGTGAGAGATGTTTAAAGCTTTGGGACTTTATATCAGAGAGATGGACAGAGGGCGAAGGGGTAGAGAAAAAATAAGAGGGAAGAGGGAGAACGGGAAAATACAGTGGAGAAGGAGGAAAATTACAGGAAGTCGTAAACAAAGCGAGGAGGAGAGATGATAGATGAAGATCACATGTATTGGCCATTTAGCAAACGGCATTGATATACAGTTGTTTTCCCCTCAAAACAAACACACTCAGACAACAATATCTACTTATCAGAAAACTCAATTATCATAGCTGTTATTACCGTAAAAGAAAGCTGTCAACGTTTCAACTTCAGTGACAAATGAAAAACTTTGCGGTCAATAGATAATGCTCTTGTTTGTAATCATCTATAGTCCTGTCAACAAGAGCTTTTAAATTTTTGGGGGAAAAAGTGTGCCTTGCTTTGTGTGCGTGTGGATTAATTCGTGCTCTTTGTTGTGTCGTGCTAAATGAAAGACAATCAGTCATTTGGGTTGACTGTTATTGACAGTGAGCGCATTCATCCCTTTGCCTGTTCATCAGCACATAAATCTTAAAATTAAAAACGATTTCAAGACAACAATAGTGGTTTTGTTCATATATGTTTTTATTGTTCAGTCACGGTGCCTGCGGCCTGTCAGCAGTATTTGATGAGTCTTTGACCCAGATTTCTGCTTGATGGATTAATGATCAGACATGATCACTCATGTCCCCTGTTAGCGATCTAAAGGTGACCTGACACCAGGGCATGTTACTCTCCCATGGTCTGGTGTGAGTGCGTGTGCATGTGCACATGTGTGTTTGCTATTTTGTATGCGCTTTAGAGACAGGGCACGTGTTCTCTGCAATGTGCTCAGTCAGGCTTGTATGATAGCATTATATGACCATAAGAGTGTGTGCGTGTGTGTGCTTGTATCTATCTTCTTCTTTCGGTGTCATCAAGCCATTCAGTGCCACATGACAACATTACACAGTAGTATTTATGTGTGTGTGTGTGTGTGTGTGTGTGTGTGTGTTTGGCGTCTGTTAACACTCTTTAGTAGGTCTGGGAAATGAAACAGCTGTTGACCCCCTCTTCTCTTCCACCCATCTCAGACGCTGTCCATCAGCCAACGCTCCTCAATCAATTAGCGTCGACTAATGTCTCCATGTGTGTGCGGTGTGGTGGGGGGGTGGTGGTGGATGCGGTCAACCATCTCATTGAAGTGGCAGCCCCAAATCAAATTTGTGAGCCGGTGTAGCAACCCCTCATTTCCCTTTCTCATTTTTTCTTGCAGTACACACACACACACACACACACACACACACACGGATACAGAAATATAGATGTTGAATGAAGACATAAGTACACATTCACACAGAAATGCAGGGATTTTCCTGCATAGAGAAATTTTTGGTGACCCCTAAAGACGTTTTAGCGAGCGCCAAAGGAAAATCACCAGCGCCAAAATGCTAAGAAAAAAAAATACTTTTATTTATTTAGTTGACGCTTTTATCCAAAGCGACTTACAATTGCTATACATGTCTGAGGTCGCACACCTCGGGTTAAGTGTCTTGCTCAGGGACACAATGGTAGATGGGTCACAGTGGGGGATTGAACTTGGGTCTCTCACACCAAAGGCATTGTCTTACCCATTGCACCATCACCAACAATGATGCCATAGCATTTTGAATCCTCAATTTTATCAATTTATCAAACAACTGAGTCACCTCTCCTCCCGTCCACAGCCACTATATTTTACACGTGCAGCTGGTGCAGGATTTATAAACCAGCTGCTGCGTTGGTTTGACTGCGCCTGAACGCTCCGCTATGAAGCAAGCGTTAATGGGAGACATGACTCTGCACCCCTCGCATTAACTAGAGTATTTCTACTTAGGTGAGAATGCGTATGACAACAAACTCCTGCTGTGTGCTACATATGTGAAAGGGCAACTGGTATCGGTCTGGACATTACAGCTAGAGAGCCAGCGGAGCCTAAAAACTGGATAGCCTGTGAGCTGTGCTTGAAGTGGACCGGTAGCCTACTCATCGGTACGCAGTATTACATTTTACTCTTTGGCATACCGTGACTTTTTCTTTAATACCGGCACTTCTCACAAGCTGCTGCTCCTTTTTGCAGAGAAAGAGTAGTGCCCTCTCTATATCAAGTTCTCTGGGCACTATTTGATGCTCACCTGTTCCCCTGTTAATCTCTGTCAGCGGAGACAGAAGAGGGAGAAGTTTTAATACTCCCGTGTGCATAAAGGGCAGACTATCCAAATAACGTGTAACCTGTTAATAGGGTAACTCACTGCCTTTACTTTACGTGAACTGATCATGCTTACTGTTGTGCATGGTCACCCCCTGAAAGGCCCATTCTGAGCCAGGAAAAACCCTGAAATATACATACAAGCGTGCGCGCACACACACACACACAGATTATTATGGTAATCTGAAGACTCCAGGTGCTAAATCTACCAGCTGCAGGAAATAGGATTTTACTGGAAGCAATACCATCCCTCCATCCCTCCATCCATACCCAGCCAGACATATGTCTGTGTCTACACACCCTTTTAACCTCGCTGTCTTCTATTTATTCACTTATTTGCATTCATCATTCCTCCCTACATCACAGTTTTGTCCCTCCGTCCCTCCATCCCTTCGTCCCTCCATCCATCCATCCATCCATCAGGTCGGCCAGCCAGAGATCCATCTCTCTATCCTTTCCTCAGAACCATGCTGAGAAAATAGGATTTTCTCCAGAAAGCAACTGTGTATTCCTCCCTTTCCCTCAATCCTCCATCCATTCACATGTCCCTTTATCTCTGCCAGACAGCAAAAATAGGATTTTCCCTGGAAGTAACTCCAATTATTATACCCCCCCCCATCCACATCTGATCCTCGCTTCCTCTTCCTCCCTCTTCCTCTCTCTTTCCTATAAATAAATGCGTAACTACAACTGTACATTTGTTCCCCTGTAACTCCCTTCCTAATTTACATCATCAAAGTGGCAATCCTAAAGTTTGTCATTTTTGAATTTTGGTTTCTGTAGGTGGGGTTATTTTTAGTGTCTGTTATTACAGCGCATGCTTACTTCCCACTTGTGCCTTTATTCCAAACAAACACATAACTTCCCGTATGCCACAGGGTGCATCACCATTGTCTTATACCACAATGAATGAAGCAAAATGGACTTTCATTCATGTAACTATTCACAGATGACAGCCAAATAGGACTACTACCAACAACCCATGCCTGCTTCTCTCTTTCATACATCTTTTTTATTTGGTCATCAGCCCTGCAATGGACTGGCGACCTGTCGAGGGTGTACCCCGCCTTTTGCCCAATGTCAGCTGGGATTGGCTCCAGCCCCCCACGACCCTGTACACAGGATAAGCAGTTGACCATGGATGGATGGATGGATGGATGGATGGATGGATGTTCAGACCAACAATAGCACTGTAACGTGGGGGTTCGCTGTTAGGTGGTTGGAACACTCTTTATGAGAAGAAACAACAGGATGGAGACGGATAACTTTCTTACGCAGCACTTTACTCTCCACACCTCGTCAGCCCCCCCTCACAACAACAACACTTCCTTGTCCTCCCTCTCACATGACTGAACTAACCAATCAGGAGCTAGCAGGAGTTAGACTGAAGTAAATGCAAAGAAAACACAGAGGTAGATTCTGCTTAATATCGTAGCTGATTTACAGATTCAAATGTAATGATTTAGATACCAACTGTGATACAAATAAAAATGCAGTGAACTGAGTAAACACTGTAAATATATTTTTAGTAAATTACCTCAAAAATATGAATTAACTTAACTTCTCTTACATTAACTCTTACAGCACTTTATTAAAAACCTTGTTTAGTGTGTTTACACACAGTTAGATAACTCCAGCAACACTTGTAGTATACAGAATCACTTTAATGTGTGACTGTATTGTGTGTTATTACAAGCCTAAACGTGTTAGTCTGAATCTTGTAATGTGAATGGTGTAATACCATTTACCTTGCAAGATGTGAGATGAAGGACTAAATGATTTTAGCTGTGAAAACTTGACAGTTGTAAAATTGCATCTCTGCTGTGCTGTTTTGTGCTTCAGATAAACCTTGAACCTCATGGATGCATTGCTAAACTCAACTTCCTGACTTTTATTTTGTCTGTAAATCCCACACCGACACAGCCTCTTTTCACATTCTTATTGTCAATCTTTACATGACCGAGTGTAATATTCCTCTCAGTCTCCTTTACACCTTAAACGAAAATTTCTGTGTGCAGATACTGCGAAGCCAAGCCATTTCTTCATCCCTCGGTTCTGCCAACCTTCCATCCCATCTCTCTCTTCCTACCGTCAATCCCTCCCTCCAATCCTATAAGTATGGTTGCATAAAGGTCAAAATATTTTCCATTTCAGTCCTCTATAGGAGACGGAAATGTCACCCGTACTGTATATGAGCTTCAGAAAAGCTTGGAAATAAGCTGTGTGGACAGGGCAGGCTCAATGGGAGCTCTCTCTCTCTCTCTCTCTCTCTCTCTCTCTTTCTCTCTCTCTTCCTCAACGATACAAACTGCATAAGAACAATCAACCCCATGCGTTTCATTAAACAAGTAATTAAAGCGTATGTGTGTTTGTGTTAGAAAAATTAAAATGTGTTAAAAATTAAGATAAATGAATAAATAAAACAGTAAGCGTGTGTGTGTTATTATAATAGAATATTAAACATTTAAATAAAACAAATAGATAATACCTCTCTCTCTCTGCAACATAGGTGTAGTTGGTGTTTCACTTCTAGCTTTCTGTCATGGTAAAACATGATCTTTGCAACTAATAGTCCCCAGGTAAATAAAACAAGCTCAAAAGAGTCCTGAATTGTTTGTGTTAAATTTCCTTATTTGTATGTGTGTGTGTGTGTGTGTGTGTGCGTGTGTTTGCTTGTGTGTGATTGACTATTGTTTCCCTTAATTACAAGCTAAACAACAGCCAGATCACTTCAAAGTGTTTACAGTCAACATTAGCATACAGGGTATTGAGGAAGGGGAAAAAAGGAAGGAAAGAATAGAGTTAGAATGTAAGATTAAAGCTAAATTGGGATTTAACTGTGCCTCCTATAAGAAAGTGGTGCGAGGTAGAGTTGGAAAGGAGAATGTAAAGGGTATGAATGGAGGGAAAGAGTGAAATAGAAAGAGTGAGAAAGACAGAGGGAGAAACTTCATGTTGTAACACACAAACGGATGCAGTCTGTGTAATTATCCCTTTGGGGTTAGAGGCCATTTTTATCAGTGGTTTCCTGACCAATCATCTTATCAATGATCAGAGACAACTCTGTCTCTGCATTTGTGTGTGTGTTGGTGGTGGTGTGTGTGATTAAGCCATTACTGATAATCCTGTCAGATAGTGTCGGCTAAAACAGCAAGGGACTCCCCCCGCAAAAAAAAACTCCGATGTGCTTTCTGCAGCCCAGAGGATCTACTCCTCAAACACAGTCAGACACACTCACACATCTCCGTAAGGCTCTTGTTATTGATCCTGCCATTAGACAGAGAAGGATGTGAAGACGCTGTACATCCTGTCGTTGAAAGTATGTGTGTGTGTGTGTGTGTGTGTGTGTGTGTGTGTGTACTACATACTAGTGACCAGTGACCCGTGCTTGTCTGTACAGTGTTACAGTTGAGTGACTTGCCCATAAACAGGTCTGTCTTTTGTTTCTCTTTAACAATACCAGCTCACATATAACTGTACTGTCCGCAATAGGAAGGTAGTGGAACGTGAAAAATGTGTGTGTGTGTGTGTGTGTGTGTGTGTGTGTGTACGAGTTTGTTTCCCATTCACAAAAGTACAGTTTGTTCCAATTACTGAAGTTCTATTGGTGGTGCCTTACATAAAGAAGAATGGGGAGACTAATGAACTGATCTGAAGTTAGAATAATAAAAGGCTGAGGACAACAATAGAGGTGGATGAAAGGGGGGACAGAGCTGGATGGGTGTGAAGGGAGGAGTGTAAACAGGGTTGTCTCTCCTCTCCCTCCTTTCTTTTCACTATAAGCTGTCTTGTCTTGTCAAACAGTGACTGATGGTGCTAAGCACTGTACCTCAGCTGTCACACCAAAACCATGTAACTGTAAAATGTCTTAGCGCCAGTGTGTTTCCAAAGAACACACAGATTTTGGTTCTGCACGGAAGATAAAATCCTTAACTAGTTAATGCTGTAGCCAGTTCATGAAAGCTTTTTGTTTGGTTGCTGTTGTAGCCATTGTAAACACCCTGTATTCAGTTAAGGTGGCCATGTACTCAAACAAAACAAGGTTGGACAACGCATCATCCTCCATGATGAAAGAGTGAAGTTGTACATACTATTTAAGATTAGCTGACTTTAAAATTTGGACATGCAGCTGGGGAAGGAAGGAAGTCTGAAGTCTGACTCCTTCCACACATGCGCAGTAGATCAGTTGGTGCCCTGGTAGCGTAGCGACCGCTCAGTCACAAAAATTGGGAGGCTCGCGGATGTCCGCACAGAGCCTAGACGTACACCCTCTGATGACGTTTTTTTTGTCACGCGGACCCTAGTGGTCCCTCTACTACATACATACATACTACACATACTCACAGACGCAGAAAGTGTAACACTTGCTTTAGAAAGCCAAAAGATCAATGATCAGGCTGCAGAAAATAAAATATGAAATTTACATGTGGCACACATTTAGCTGCATCTCCCAGTGTGTAAAAACTGTATATGCCTCAGTCCACTTACAGGTATTGTCCAGACCTGCACAATACCTTTAAGTGCAGCCAACACAGAGGCGATCAGTGTGATTCAGCAGTTCACAACAGTAGAAGAAAAATGTTGAAAGTGGTGATGAATTTGCAGTTTACGTTGAGCGGTTTTACACCTCTGCAATCTCTAATGAAAGTGGGCATTAATGACTGTTGGAAAGTTGGGCCCCCCTGTTTAAACATTGGAAGAAGATTTTCACCGCTTTCAGGCAGTTTGAACAGATTGTCTTTTTTATTTAGCTGGCGCTTTTATCCAAAGCAACTTACAATTCCTATACTGTACATGTCAGTGGTCGCACGCCTCTGGAGCAACAAGGGGTTAAGTGTCTTGCTCAGGGACACATTGTTACAGTGGGGAGTTGAACCCAGGTCTCTCACACTAAAGGCATGTTTTTTATCCACTGCACCATCACCACATATACACAGAGCATTATATGTCTTGTATTTTTATTTCAACTTCATCATTGTGAATTCAATAGGAAAAGACCAGTAGTGAGCGCTTAACATGAAAACAAATTCAGTATAAAAGCACAATGATATAACATATACAGTGTATATATTTGTAACTAGACTTACAGGCAAAGTAAATTCCGACTAACTAACTCTTCTAAGTAATGTAGACAACCTCACAACTGCCATTAATCTTATAAACTTATAATCACTCTTCAGCTAAAAGTCAATTTATACAGGCACCTTTTCATTCCTAAACGTGTCAACCAACTGTTGTGACAACATACATTAAATCCAACGTCTAGTCTTAAATATTATTAACACTTAAGTTATGAGCCCAAGATTACTGCAGTTTAATTGCAGTCCATTTGAAAAAGACTTTATCAATTTGACACCTACTCCAAAAGCACAGTAACAGTTCAATTACAAGATTCTGACGAGTGGTTACAAAGTCAGTTTGACATCTTTGCATTGCCTATCATTTCCTCAGCAGTTAGCAGCACTAAGCTGCTGCTGCTGCTGTGCTACCAGCTGAGTCAAACATCCAGAGAGGACATCCTTATCTACAACCACGCAGAGAGAAAGAGAGCGAAGACACAGAGAGGGGGGCAAGGGGAAAAAATATGGTAAGCGAGCGCAGTAAATGAGAAAGTCAGACAGAGGGGAGACAAGAAAATGGTACAGGATGAAAGAGGCAGAGAAAAATACGAAATAGATGGAAATAAAGAGGCAAGAGAAGGTAAACATAGTTAAAGGATAGAGAGAACAAAAGAGGAAAAGAGAGACAGAATATATGGAAAGCTAAGAGAAAAAGCTGGACAGTAAAGTTATTAGAAAGAGCAGACATTTTTCACCGACTGTGCTCATCTCAGACTGTGATCCCTGGACACTGCTTGTTTGTACAATATGTGTCTATGTATCAGTGAACGTCTGTGCTTGTTTGTGTGTGTGTGTGTGGCTGTGTGTATGTTTGCCTCTCTCTATCACCTCGGTGTCCTTGCTAATAGCTGAGTGGACTCCCTGCAGTATCCACAGGCTGTACTGTGATTATTACCACTTAGTGGCACACCCACACAGAAACACACACATGCACATGGACATAGTATTATAGACACAAATGTCCACACTCATGCACACATGTACACACACAAAACACACATCAGGACAATAGTTTCTTCGGAAATGTGTACATATAATATACAGGTAAATGTGGAAAGTACATCTATTTCCACAATGTGTATTACAAGTATAATGTATGTTGATTTTTGTACTTGTCAGCTCCATGTGCGTCTTTTTACACATTCATCCATGTGGTTACGTGTCTGTGCAAGTGTGCATCTCTGCATGTGGGTAAATCTTCACAGATCTGTGTGTCTATATCTGTACTCTGCTGTGTGTGTGTGTGTGTGTGTGTGTGTGTGTGTGTGTGTGTGTGTCCCTGCAGCATGTCTCAGCTCTGCTGTAAATGAGTATGTCAGTGCAGCCCATGTTAACTGTTGACACACTAATTTACTGTGGCTTCCCGTAAGACCTCCTCAGTAATATGGCTTATTGATGAGGCCACAGGGAGTGTGCACGTGTGTTGTGTGTGTGTGTTTGCATTACTGAGTGGTTTCAGTGCTTGTGTACCCACGCCGGGGACGAAATATCTGCCGCACTACAGATAAATACGGTCAGTCCATGGGTGATGTATGCACACATAAATATTTACTCTCTGAGTGCAAATGTGTCTGTTTGTGAGGCATGTTGATATGTCAGTGGGTCAGGTAAAGAATGAAATGTGTGAATGTTTTTGAATTGCATAGGGAGTGTTTCAAATGATTAGATTTTTTGGACTCTGCATTTGCTCTAAACTTATGATTACTTTTTGTGGGAGGAAAAGAGAAGAGAGGGGAAGGAAGGAAACATGATCAGTGAGATGGGAGAGATCTTGAACAGGAAATTGGACAGTGGGTGAAAAACTGGACAAAATACAGCCGCTGCAGCGTCCCTGGAGTCTGGTGTCAACGTGTTAACACTATACACACTCACACACAGGTAAAAAAAAACATCTAATATGTCAAAGAGATCTTCCAACTATGCACTCAGACAGACATCTTTTAACTCTCCAACATGCAGATGCATAAACAAATATTTATTCATAGGCACACAAACACACACACACACACACATGTATATGCACAGAAGTGAGGAGAGTTTGATAGACACAGAGCTGCTGGTCCCTCTGAGATCAACACATTCTTCATGTGCCATTAACCTCATAGATGGGTGGAGGGAGGGAAGCAGTGGTAAAGTGGTAATCCAGAGGATTGGGAGAAATCTCGGTGGGCTGGTAACATTTTGGTGGTTATTTTGGATCACTGAGCGGCCCGTTCGCAAAGTGACACTGCCCTGAAAATACCTGATATCTCAAGAGTAAGAATCTTGATATTCAGTAGTGTTTTTGATGAACAAAAAACAACAAAGTTTGCAGAGGGCAGCACAAATATGTTGTTGCAAAGTTGCAAATATGGTAATGTTATTATCACATTTCACATTCAGGTTTTGTGTCATTGTACTTCTGTCCCTAGCTTGCTGCTGAGCCATCATTTCATAGTACATCATGAATAACAGGAATCCGTAGAAATTGCTATGGTGATCACAAGGGGAAGGAGAGAAATGACTTACTGCAAAGACTCCACAAGTTTTAAACAGCCCCGTTCTAAGACTGAATTAAGGTTACTCTCAATATAAGTTCAGAGTGGAAGTCATTTTTTCAGTTTCTATGGTAGTTTCTAAGTTGATTTTTTTAAATTCAGTATCCACACGTTGTTTTGGAACTGGGTCAGACAGAAGCTTTTATTCGTTTGTGGTTCATTTCTAATACTTTATTTTTGCGGGACCCTTTAGACCCTTTACTAATATTGCTGATTAAGAAACTAAATAGAAAAGGAAAAACAGCTTCATGTATGGGGGGTCTGAATGTGGTTAGTCTGCATCGCTTAACTCCCAAAAGTGAATCCCTCTTGGGATGGATGGGGAAAAAGAGAGTGTAGAATGGCAACGTGTGGAGAGAAGAGAGGAAAGGCGAGGAAAGGAAATGAAGAATGAGATGAAATACAATGAAAGAGTGAAGGAAAAATAAATGTTAGAAGGTAAACAAATAGAAAATTTGGTATTAAATAAGGTATGAGTGAACAAGGAAGGAAAACTTAGATATGAACAGGTGGCAAAAATGAGATGCACAACAAGGATAGTGTTGAAAAAACAAAACAGCACATTTAGAAAGCAATGAAATGATAGAAATGAATGCATAAAATCATTCATCAAATCAACTGAACAAGAGAGAGCGATAGAGGATGCAGTGTGTCAGCAAGGTGTGGACAGGGCCAGTAGTGCCTGTCGACAGGCCAGCAGACAAGTTCTTCCCCTGACGCAGAGCGAGGATCACCTTACCCTCCACTGGTTTCACAGCTCTGTTGTAACTGTGACGGCCCCTGTGTGGCCAGAGTGTGTGTGTGTGCTGGGTCAGGTACTGCATTTACCCATGCTGACCTATCCATACGGTGTTTGTGTTCGAGGAGCTCATTGCCGTGCCTCCCCAGATCTGGAGCACTTGGGCCCAGTGCTCCACCGGAAAGAAAAGCTCCACCTTCCAGACTGTCTCGCTGTCTCTCATCTTCCCTGCCAGCGGCTGCACAGTTTTGGTTTTGTTTAATTTTCTGTTTTACTTTTACACCACAAAACTTGACACTAGGCACACATCCAGAAACACAGCCCAACATATTCATTAACATGCTATGACCTTAGACCGTTGCAGGTTTTCATTGAGGGAGAAACACTGGGACTGTGTGAGCACAGGCAGCTTCTCTGTCCATTCTAAAATGGATTCTCGGTGATGTCAGTGGTGACTTATGGGAAACCCAGTCCATTGCTTGGCAAGCAGAAAAGGTGTCGTGGATTAGCATATCTTAGTTTCACAACATACTGTTGCAAGTTATACAGAAGAATGCGTGAAGGGAAAGCCCAGAAGGCTTGGGTCCATGTGGTAGATTGGTGTAAATTCAGAATCATTCGCAAGACATTATTGCTTACTTTTCCTGTCCAAATTCTCCCAGCCACCTTGTGCATACTAAGATTTTAGACACTTTTTACATTCAGCATGCTCTGTTCTCATGTGATACCTAAACACAGATTATGATTTCACTTCAATTTAAGGACTGTGGATTACATTTATTAATTTACCTGACACTTTTATCCAAACTGACTTACATTTGCTATACATGTCACAATAGGGGTTGAGTGTCAGGGACACATTGGTAGATGGGTCACCGTGGGGAATTGAACCCGAGTCTCTCACACCAAAGGCATGTGTCTTACCCACTGTGCCATCACCACCCCCATAAAACATTGTTTTCATGTAAAACTTTGAATTCGAATTAAATAATATTTTAATGATGAAATAAACATCACTGCTTAAGGTAAATAAGGCTGTTTTTGGTTCCTACAAAGTTCACAATTTCAAGCTTAAAGGACAGGACAGGACCGTACCGGACGCAATTTGCTGCCCCTATCTGTTCTTTATTGGTCAAAATAAGACATTTCTAATAACTCAGTGGAATGTTACATTGATATTTGCATGTGATTTCTCAGTTCTCTCAACACTTGACAGATTCCAGTTGGACTAAGGTAGGTTTAGTTTCAGTGGAGAGACACAGGACGAGGGGTGAGAGGGACCGGTTAAAGAGTTTGTATGACTAGAGGGACCAAAGGAATGAGTACGGTGACTGTTACTCTCTCTTTCACACACACACACACACACACAGACCTGTCATGGAAAAAGAACTTAATACCTTCAGACCTCCAGAGATGTTAGGAAACATCTGAGTGACAGTTTGATGATGTGTATGTGAGCCTGCGTGCGTGTGTCACATGTCACTGTCCTGAAATGAGACCAGTCATTCACTCACAATGGTAGTTTTAGGCCTATTACAGTAAAAGTAAAACTGATCAGGAAATTATAATATGGCTGATTTACACTCCTAGCTCCCTCAGCCAGGACTGTGAAATAAATGTCACTGTTTAAGATTGCTTGTTCTCAGAAACGCCTGTGTCACAAAAGTTCAGACTGACTATAAATAATTGTGTTGTGAAAAAAAAGCATCAGCAATCGTGTGTTTTTCTTCTCTGTGGTGGTTTAAATAGGGATTTTCTTCCCACGAGATAACTCAGTGCACTGCAGGAGTTTTACTGAGTGGTCAATGGTGAGTTCAGCTGTGTCATTATGGCCTGTATGTGTGTGCATCTGTGTGTGAATGTGTGCAGGGTGTGTCCTGGGAAGGCAGTGCGTGAGCCAAGATTTGGTTAGTTTTTCAGACCACAAGCTTTGGTGTTGCTACAGGCTTTAAAACACACCTCCCACAGACCTCCTCCCTGTATTATACTACTGAGAGGGAACGAGAGAGAGAGAGAGAAAACCAGAAAAGAGAGTGAAATTGTATCACGTTTGAAACAATAGGTGTGCAAAAATTCATCCAATTCCCGTGAAATTCCCCCGGCTATTTGCCATTCAGCCCTATTTGTGTGTGTGTGTGTGTGTGTGTGTGAACATGTCCATGCCTGTGAACATGTTGATTTGTAAGTGTGTGTATGTGTGTGTGAGTATGTCAGCGTCGTATTGCTGTCTATATCTTGTTGTATAGATTCTATTTGCAACTGACCTATGTCCCCTTGGTAAACAGCTTTTTGCATTGGCCTGCAGACAAGAGAGTGTGAGTGTGTGTGCAGGAAGGTGTGAGTGAATGTTTTCATTTAAGAGCTCAACCATTTTTACCACAATGGCTGCTATGCGTGACAAGTAATTATTTTTCACAGAAAAGAAAATTCTGCTGTTAAACTTTATCATAAGTCTAATATTATTAGTCAAGTATTTTCGGTATTTGATTACTTAATTACTCATCATAATCTTTTCCGTTTTCATCGTTTTATACATGCACATGGTCGGTGTTTCCGTAGTAATGCTATAAACCAGCATTACTTTCCTTTTAAAGCTCCCAGCACTAGTACAAAAGCTCATAAAGCTGTGCTGTGGGCCCCTTCTTTCCCTGTGTTCTGCCTTTCTTATTTCCACCTCCCTCTATTCAAAGGGAAAGGTGGAGGGAGAAAGAGAGAGATGGGAAGGACATAAAAGAGGAAAGGAGGGAGTACCTAGATAGAGAAAGGAAAGGAAGATGAGTGAAATGGGAAGATAGGTAGAAGATAGAAAGATATAAATTTGATATAAATGTACCACAGGGAGAGAGTGGGAAAGATACAGAAAGGTACAAGAGGGTGAGGCAAAAAGAGAGGGAGAAGGGAGTGAAAGGGAGATGAAACTGCTCTTTAATCAGTGAGGGGGCTATATGGAGGCGGGCCGAGGTGCCTACTGTAATCCGATACACGATCGCGCGCATGGCGTGCACGCACACCGAGACTGGGGACAGAGTGAGCAGTCCTGCCCGCTGCCACAAACCCGGCGGAGATCGGAGGGGAAGGAGCGCACTGCCGGAGCTGCCGGGAGAGGGAACGAGAGAGAGAGACATACTGAGCGTTGAGGAGAGAGAGAGAGAGGAAGGGAGCGGACATAGAAGAGCGTGTTTCAGCGAGGAAACGCAGTTTGCAGGAGGAGAGAGGAGAGGCTGCACGTTTATTTTCTCCCGATCAGTTTTACGCACGCACGCCGGAGCTGCCTCATCCAGGAGATCTTGTGTTATCTTTTGCGCAAGAACGAACCGTTATCGGGACAGTATGTTAAGAGGGAAATCCATGGGATTTTGTTTCTTTTTTAATAATTTTACCAACTAGTTGCGCAATTTGGGAAAGACAGCCAGAGCAAAAGATTTGGGGGGTTTATCGAAAGGAGGAGGAACCACTCTAGTTACTTTTTTCAGATTTTGTCAAACTCAATGGTTGCATTTGTTCCTGGTGTTTTCAACCGGTGATTTCCACTTTGTTTGAAATTTATGATTTTGTCAACGACTGTGTCGGCAAGGTTTTATTCCCACGCGCGTTTTTACTGACAGGGGGACACAGTGCAGCCGGCTGCGCTCACCGCAATGGATTGTGAGGCTTTAAAATGTGTTTACAATAGAAATTGATTTCAGATCAATTTGCGCAGTTGTTTTTTTCCAAAAGAAGAAGCACACACTCACAAAGCTTGTACAAATACTGTACAAATACTGTTCAACCAGCGCAATATATTCTTGGAGAGCCCTGCGAACGCAACCCGACATTTGTGGTGGATTTGGGGCACTATTTGTGTTGCGCTTCAAATAAATAAAGAACTGGAAAAGGGGACTTTGGACTCGAGCTTTGTGTCAGATATACTGAATAAAACCACAGAGGAGGAGAAGAGGTGGTTTTCCACATCCGAGGGGAAAAGATGGATTTATTCGTATGGCTTTGTGGATGTTTACTGGCCTTTATTTTGCCTTCAGCAGTAAAAGCAGAGGAAGGAGGTAAGTTTGACACTTTTGCTGCCAGCTCAAATCACACTGTCACGAGTAGGTGTTAAATGGAAATTAAACCGCTTTTCCAGAGAACCTTTTCCTAATCCACATCACAAGTATGGTGTTAATATAAAACGCATCAGGGATGGAAAAGTTCTGTTTCCACGTCAAACCAAAATGCGTAATAAATGTAAAGATTCAATTTTTTGGGAAACCAAAATCATTAAGCACTTTGTGACAACGGGATACCCAAACCTGCCTTCCTTTTCAAATAATGCGTTGATAAACATTGTGCCGGTGGGACAGTGATTAGTTCAGTTTTTGCACAATTATGAGGGAGATCTCTGCTACAGGATCTCCAGTCTTGACTCGGTCGGCACCAGAGGCGGCAAGGTATTAAAAAAGTGATTAAACAACTTGTAATGAGTGATCAAAGTTAACAAGGTCAGTGACTTTTTTCTAACAAAAGCCTTAATTAATTTCCTGAAAGTCATTTGCGTTAGTTTTAAAGCCCGATGTCGCCCGTTTGTATAGGCAGACAACTTTCTAACAAAGGTGATTTTACAAATATCATCATCACCTGCACATTTTTCATCGTTCCACTCCTCTGCTGGCTTCACTCCGTCCAATAATAACTTCAGTATTTTGGGATGTTGGCTTGATGTCAATATTGATTTCTTTTTTTTTTTGTAGTCTTGAAAAAACATCTTAACCGTATACTGTGGATTTTAATGTGCAGCTTAATAAATGACTGTCCTCGGGAGAGCTGTTGAATAATGAAAAATCACTATAATGTTCCTATACTCTTCATATTGAGACTAATGTGAGTGCCAGTGGTCTGTAAGGTAGCGGCTCAATAGAATTTATAGTGACTTCATCGTACTTGTTTTATCTCTTAAGGTGTCCATGTAATGTACTTATTACATTCCTTGAAAGACTTTTACCTCAGGGCTGGCAGTTGCATGCAACAGGGCTACACAATATTATTGCCGGTTGTGCGAGGAGGTGGCTTGAATCTAACCGGGCTACTGTCTCAGTTTACCGGAGACCAGCACCGGCGCTCCAGATGCACGGGGGTCTCATTCTGCCTCCAACAACCGAGGATGCTGGCTGACTTGGTCTGTCACTCCCCGAGTCCGTGTGGGGTTTGTAGCTGCATAACACCCTGTAACACCCATCAGCAGTTTACCTTTGTGCATACACACAGGCTCTGATGTGTGCAACGGTGCAAGCTCTGCGATGTACACTAGATCAAAGGGGCAAGGCAAAAGACCTACGTTAAACGCATTACCAACGTACTTTGTACGTTTTTGTGCGTATACCAACAATCTTTACGCACGAGGCAGACACCGGAAAAATAATTTTTTACCTACATGTGGTGACGCAGATCAAGATATCAACACTTAAATTCGCTGCTAGCGTTTATGGGTAATTATGTCTCCTCCAAAGAAGAGTCAATTAACATAATATTTTACCGTGGAACTCCACTTATTATCATGTGCATAGAAGCAAAAACCCTGCTGAACTTGATGACCAATGTTTCAATACAAAAAGCCTGTAGACTGTGTCTACACAGTCTATAAACAAAACAGACTTAACATTGCAGAATAATTTTAATTTCACCTCAAGGCCCACTTTCTGCTTTGAGTCACGTGTGTGTAGTTAATTGCAATAGAGGGGACAGAAGAGAGTAGCTGTGGAGAAGTTAGTTGCATTATAGGTTTTATTGATTTAGGGCTTATTCAGGAGGTTAGTGGGGCTTTTGCAGATCTCATGACTTGGACTGAGTGGTCTGCCAAATGTTGTTTTGGAGAAAAACAGTGTAGGCTGAGCACAGTGGAGGCATTCTTTACATCACATTTCACCTCTGATGTGAAAAGATGCCATGGAAGGAACTGCTATGTGTGGAGATTTCCATGACCTCTAAATGTTTGGGTTTTCACAAATCAGTAATAACTGCTGAGACTGTGTGTAAAACCTACAGTATTTCCAAGCCTATCCTATCCAGAGAAATGACAACTGGTCGTTTGATCAATAGCTTGTTTAAAGTCAACGCCCAAGTGGGAAGTATGGAGTGAGGTTCTATTGCACAGCAAAATTTCAAAGGGAAGGTGTGGCATTCAGGGTAAATCTAGACTCCAGTTTCTACCAGCAGTCTTTTTTTAACCATGACTGCAAACTTTTCCTAAACTTAACCACAATTAGTTTCCTAAAAATAAGCATGTCTTTACACTATAAAATGCTAATATGTGTTGTTTTGAAAGGCACTGACAAACTTTCCTATTTTGATATGGGGACTTGTTGATATTCGGTTATTTCTCTGACACCAGAGTACCTGTTGACAATAGAGGAATCTTCATTTTTCGGGTGACCCCCCTCTAGCTCCTTCTGAGATCTCTTCGCTGCTACACTGAGAACCACTGGAGCACACACTCAGGCTCAGTGTAGGCTATGCACGACAAAGCTTCATCAGCAGTAAACTTTTACAGATGCCTCTGCTCCGTTGTCTTGGGAGAGATGAGCAAGGAAAGGATAGTGAGACTAAGAAGTATATATATAAATACAGAGAGAGAGGCAGGAGGGAGGAATGGAAGTACAGGGGGAGGAAGTAACAGAGACAGAAAAAGGCAGAGGGAAGCTGCAAAAAGAAGTGAACGAAACGGAAGAATGATTTTTAGCCTCGCTGTTTGATCCTGTTTCTTCATTCTGTTTGATCGCAGCTGTGCCTGGAAGGGAGATAAACGGACATAATTGGCCACTCAAGACCAGCTGTCTGCTTCCATAGTGTCTCTGCTCAAATATGCTGGATGATGAAACAGACTCACTGTGAGAAGTAAACTGGTAGTGTGGTGATTTGCCCACAGGTCTGCTCCAAGGACAGGTTTATGAGGCTGTTTTTGATGGCTCCAATCAACCTTGTGTGATTTTAGAAGTCTTCTGTCTTTTCCAGCATTTGGGTTGAAAAAGTCAACAACTCCACATAGGGACATAAATAACTTTGACATAGTTTTAAAGTCCACACATTCTGCAAATGGTTACATTTCAGTAGTGTGTGCTACAGTATAGGCAGCAGCCAGAGCAGGCAGCGGCATTCTTTGCTTTGTTTTGAATTGTATAACTTTATGTACACCAAGTATTCTGTCTGCATTATTTATTTTCTACCTTAGGGCTTTAGCCCCACATCCAACACGAGTAGTGCTGCTGCAGGGATGTAGGACTGGGGGTAAAAGGCGAGTACACAAGGCAGTTATGTGAGGAGGGCCCGCAAACTACTAAAATGAATAGGATGCAGGGAGGGGCCCATAGAGAATGCCTAGGATTCAGTATTTTGTGCCCCTTGGGGTCAGCTTGTAATAATTAAATGTTACATTGGTGTGGGTCATAGTGCTTTGTAAGCTTCAACTGGCCATCAATAAAACAAACCATCCATGTCATTTGTTCACACAATGGGGTTATACCCTGTTTTAGCTAACTACATAATGAATTGATTGCCACTAACACAGTTGTTCTTTGTAATTACTTTGCATTAGAAAGGATCCGTTGTTACCCTGAAATATTTCAGATATTATATTCTAGAAATAGGAATTTAACTGTATCCGTTCCTCTCACTGTAATTGTGTGATTTGGTGGATAATTACTCCATGCATATGAATATTGGCAAGCGTATTCCAGAAAGGCTAGAAATAAATCCGCACATTATGGGAAGTCAAACAGTAGAAAAGAGTGAGTGAATGAATGCTCAGTATTATGAGAAAACATACTGCAATTGGCTATAAAAAGAAGAGGCAATTAGTGCCTCTGAAATTAGCTCATCCATACATGTTTGTCTGTGTATTTCCCACATCTGAAATTTTCCCTCCTATATGAGTTTTTCTTACTTACTACTGTTTTTTCAGATGTGTTAGATGGTTCACTGATACAAAAGGCCAGGATATGTTTTAACAGTGTAGCTTGTGAATCTTCATCCCTGTACAGTGCCTTGAAACAATGACGCAATAACAAGAGAAAGCCTGAGCAGGAGAGGGCAAGGAACCATGAGCATTAGGTAGTGCAGAAGAGAGAGGGAAAGGGGGAAACAGGGAGGGGGAGAGCATGAGAGGGCATTAGTGAAATAAGAGGAAAGCAGCAGAGTGTGAAGCAGTAGTTGAGTGGAGCCACCTGCAGTAAACCAGCCCAGATTTATTCCTCCCCTCTGTCAAGCACAGGAGGGTTTCTGGACAAGGTAAAGTACATTATTAATAAATACTCTGATTACAATATAGGCAAGATATATACTTTTCTAAAAAATGATCTTGAAGAATGATTATTTTTCAGCTCCCACTGGTTTAATTCTATCAAAACTGTAGAACAAACCAGACAGTTTTGTACACAAAGAGGTCATGAAAATTATTTAATAATAGTAGCCAACTCAAATTAAAACCCTCTGCTAAATCCCTTTATTGTGATGGTTCGATTTAAATCTTTGTATGTGACAGAGTATGCTAATCTGTGGCAGGTGACACTTTTCTGGAGACTTTTTTTTCGAAATTGATTTCATTTCATTTTAATTATCCTGCAGGTAGCAGGTGTTCTCCACCAGGTTTCAGGATTAAGGGTTATCCTTATTCATCGAGTGACTCAGACTGCTATGTTTTTCTTCTCCTTTTTTTCTTTTTGAGGCACTTTTAAGTAATAGTACATCTCTGAAATATACCTTTAAATTAGCCACACAACTCTTAAAAACATGAATTTGGGGAGTCAAACAAGAGGCCTTATACTTCCCTTGGGACTGGTCCAATGACTTCAAAAAAACTAGTTTGCAGTGACTGAATAAACATTAAGCTAATTACGTTCGGCACAGTCTCTCTGTCTTTGTCTCTGCTCCTCGCTCGTCTGTAAAAGGGAAAGGACAATTAGTGGGTCCAGCAGGATGGTCTAATTACAGTTATCATGTCATTAGTAAACTGTTAGTATTCTAGTGTCTTCATTGACCATTGGTAATGACTGGAGTAATTAGAGAGGATGGGGAGATCAGTTTGTTTGCGAGCGTGTGTTCTTGTATTTGTACACGAGTGAATAACATGTCCTCGGAGAGAAGGGGAGATCATGGGAAACCTTCAAATGAGGACATTTGTCTGTCCTTGCTTCTTTCAAAAAAACATCACACGCCAAGACAAATGTGTGTGTTTGTGTGTGAGCTAAGCCTTCTGTGTCCTCAGTAGTCCCTCCAGAGCAGTGCCGTGCGAGGCCACAGGTTGTTTTCCTTTTTCTCTCTCCCTTCACGCTGAATCATCCTGTTGTTTTTCCTCTTTTCATGGCACTTCACCTCTCCTTTAATAGCGCACTCTGTCTCTTTCTCCACTCCTCCCTCTGGCAGTGTTTTCCCTCGCTCCGATTAAGAAACCTCCTTCACCTTCTTTTCGCCCCGACTTTGCCACGGTGCGAAATCCCTTTACTCTTTCATCCACTTATTCTTTTCTTTTTTAATTCTCCATTCTCTAAGAGTCTGTCAATCTGTGGCAATCTAGGTTTTCACGTCGTTGTTCTCACTGCCAGGAAAAGAATAAAGCTCAACAGTTGGAAATCCATTAATCTGGCTTGTTGTTAAAGTTTCATTCATAAATATCTTAAAAGGCTGATACATTGCATTAAGTGGGTTGTTGTATTTTACAGTTCCTAAATGCAATAACACAAATTCTTTACACAATCAACTATTGAGTATATTATGATGAGTGGTAACAGGCTCCAGGGTTAGAACGCAGATTCTTTGGTAGTAAAAGGTTTTAGTGCAAACATTTTCTAAAACTAAAACCTGAAGATGCTGCCAGGATGATCTTTGGATGTAGTTAAGAACAGTATGTGACATTGTTTTTATTACGTGGTTATGCTTTACAACATTGTGAATATCTTCGGTCGTAACTGGCTTTTACGGCACTTGAAGCGTTTCTTGCGATAAGAAGGAGACTTTTTTTTTTAGGGAGCCAGAAACCTACTTTACCAGTGCCTGTGTTTATTTAAACTTTATTTATATAAAGTAGATTTTATAGCAACGCACATTTTTGACTGAAACAGGAACAGACAGAGATGTAAACTACATACAAAGAAAGTCCCGCTGTGTCATCTGAATAATGTTTAGGTTTAGTAAAGCCCTAAAGTAAATGGGACCAGATAGGAACACGGGGCCCTTTTGGCTCTACAGACAAATCATGATGTAGCGCTGACGGGGGCATCAGATCAGAAAACACTTGTGTCATTCTAAAGGGCATGGCCATTTCATTTGGAGGACTTGTTGGATAGTTTACCTAAATGGTGCATCGTTTACAGAAATGTCAATTTATTCTGATTACCACAGATCATTTATCAGAGCAAACTACCCTTCTCTGCCAAACTGTTCTTCATCATACTGTTCTCCTTTGGTTAGTTTTTCAGTTACTCATTGCTATTCTCTCTGTTATTGATCTTAAATCTTTCTCTGTAGCTTCCCTTTTCCGCCATCATATTCTCTCTCCACCCTCTAAAGCCCCACAGATCAGGTAATGTCTTTGCTCCTGAGTTGAGAAGCTTGTTCTCACGTCAGTTCTTTTTCTGTATCACACACTCATCCTTCCTTTTTATGAGTCCTTGTCTCTCTTCTCTCCATGTTCCCATCACTCTTTTTTGTTTCTCAGATCCTTTGTAGTCCTCCACCATCCCTCTGTCTATTTTAAACACACTCTCTCTCTTCTCTCTGTAGTTTTCCACTGTGGCTTAATGCAGGGCACCTGGAGAAAAGCACAACCCCACCTGTTTGTGTGTCTATGTGTGTGTGTGTGTGTGTGTGTGTGTGTGCGATAGAGTTGTATTTTCTGTCCACTGAGCTTTTCTGAGCTGCTGACTTTCTCTTTTCAGATGATGAGAGACAGATGTTCTGGCACTCTCTTTTTCTTTCGTCCTGCTCTGACTCCTTCTCCCTTTCTTTCTCTCTCTCTCTTTCTGTCCATTCCTGAGGTTTCCCAGGTTTCGATGACTAAAAGCTCCTTGGTTTTGGTCCAAAGTAGACATTTCAGGCTGATATTTTCACTGTTTCTCATACACAGAGAGTCACACAAAAGCTTTTTACTGCGAATCTATCTGTATTTTCACCGTTTAAGGTAACAATGCCTGAAGCTCGCTGTGAATGCTTCATGATGCTGGACCCAAGCCATCCTTCTGAAAATCCATTGTAAACAGTAAGAAATGCAGGGAAATCAATGGGAAAAAATATCTTCGCCCCCTCTCAGGCTTTGATGCAGATGGTCTGAGTATACTGATTTAAGGACCTGCTTCCAACAGGGTAACAATAATGATAACGTGAGACTCACTGTGCTGAGTATCGGGGCCAGTGTTGGTGGATAATAAGTTGATCTGCCAAATGATAGCCTCTCTCCTAGCAAGCTCTCTGGTTAGCTGGGTGAGACACACTTTCTCCCTGTCATACACTCTTACTAAACCACTCATGCTTTCATTGTGGCCAATGAAAATGAATGTGGCCTATGGTCCAACTCATTAGCACAGTTCTCACACACGAGCAAATCGATTGTGACTGGCTGGAAAGTGTCCCTTTAGAGTCAAATCAGACTCCCTACTCTGAAGGAACATGAATCTGTAAGAGAGCTTAGAAACAAGGTCAGAAAATTTGCATTTGGGGCCAACAAACAAGGATCTAGTTCAATTTTGCAAAGCAGCTCCATGAGGAAGCGTGTGCTTTTCTACATGTTTGGGACTCGATAGTTTGTGTGCCCCTCTGTGTGCATGTTGCTGTGCATGCATTTCTTCTCACGTTTTTATGACATTTCTGTACTAATGCACCCGTGTGTGTGTGTGTGTGTGGGGGTGGGTGTAGAGGTATGCACATGTGGGGGAAAATTGCTGAATAGGTGTTATCAGGATGCAATACTGAACGTGGCAGAACTATAAATAATGCAGTGACCTGTCTTATATCCCTGCTTGACTGCTTAGCACCGTTTACTGCTGCTTATTCTGTGTGTGTGGTCTGAATTCAGTGATGTCTAAGCCAGAGGGGGGGAGAAGTGATGTTCAGCAGTTTGTGTTTGTGCGCTTGTTGTGAAGCTGTGGTCTAAAAACAAGCTCTCCCTGAAGATCACACATGCTGATGTGGTAGAGAGTGATGCTGTCTTGTGCAAAGTCGGGGGTCAAGAGGAGGGAAGTGTTTATTTCCTCTGTGATGGACCAACTGAGACAGAGAAAGTTGGTGATGTATTAGATGTTGCACTTTTGTTTCATCCTATGCTGATATTGTCTTATAAACAGAAGGTACCAACTCACCATAGAAGTTTAGTGCAGAGTCCAGTATCATGCCGAGTTTTGGGTCATTACAATTTTGATTTGGTTTTTGTAGGTTTGGCCATCGTGTCATTGGTTACCATAACATTTGTTACACCGACTATTAGCTCGAGTTTGGGAGCACAGCAATGTCTCTAAAACAAGTCCAATTGGGAAAATTATGTTTTAAGATTTAAAGCAACTGCAACACTTCTCTTTCCCTTCTTCCTTTTTCTCTCAACACCTACATTATCATCTTTCCTGCCTCACATCTCTTCTGCTCCCTTTCTTGTTCTCTCTTTGACAGTCTCTCCATCACAATCTCTCTTTCTCTCTTTTTCTGCCACTTTTACCTGTTTGATATTTCTTGACATGAATTCAGGCCTTTTCCTAACTCAGCATCTCCTCTGTTCTGACACACACACACACACACACACACACACAGACATTACACTTTCTTCCCAGCATGCAGGACAGGGTGCTGTAGTGTGGAATGCAAATTAGCATTGCTATAGATTTACTTTCGGAAGCTGTATTTATAGTTTCTTGGTAAATAGACATAACAATGGCTATGAGCTGTCCCTCCAAAAAGAAAAATGTTTCACTCCTCCAGTTTATCGGTCTTTCACTGCAGGAATTCTACATTATAATGACTGATGAGCTCAGCCTCAGCAGACATTTAAATGTATGTATATCTATGCGCATGAACCAAATAAGCAAACAGTGTTACATTTTCTTAAAATATGTTTAGTGGCACTTTATGGAAGAGGATGTGATGTCATCAATTTGTTTCACTTCCTGCCCTGTTTGGATGTGATAATCGTTGAATGGCTGTTTGTGTGTGTATGTGTCCCGAGATTGATAGACCCTTAAAGCAGAGCAGACATAATACTTCACGCACACACAGCGTCTGCCTCTCTATCACACCAGCCTTATTCATCAGAAACGTGGAGGTGTTGGCTTTATCGGCTGCGCGCCAGAGGTGAGGAGATGAGAGGAGAGGGTAGTTATTCAGAGTAGAAATATATAATAAAAAAAGAAGATAAACAGACAAAGAAAAGCACGCTATCGACATCCGCCCACATTTCATCAACAGAAAATCTAAGAATAATATAGATAAATGTATAAATCTTTTTGACACAGTCTAAAAAATCAAGCATATGCTTCATAAAGTGTAACTAAATGTGTAACTGTACTGGAATTAATTAGATTTTAAGTGTTATTGTGTCTACCCCCTCAACTGCAAATCCACTGGTTGTTTGTGGAGATGGTTGAAAGTAAGTTGAAAGATAAAGCAAAGTAAAGAGTAAAGTAGCCTATGAAAAAGAATAAACCTTCACTGTCTCACCTGGGGATTATATCTAATGAAAACACATTTGCAGTCTTCTCATTTTAAGACCCATCTCAATAAAAACTAAGCATGCATTATGAGTCCCAAGCAATAGATTATTAATCAGTTAAATTTCTAGATGTTTCCCCCTCGCACTGCATATCCCAGATTTTTCATTAGAGACAGTTAGCTACAGTAAGCGGTGCTAAAAGTGGTGTTTGGCTGAGGGTGCTGTGAGATTCCAGAGTGGTTAAACACTAATCCAGGTGGGGTTGAGATGAAATGCGTCTGGCCGGGTTATGTAGGCCTTGTAACTCTACTCCTGTATTACTGTATGTCACCAGGGAGATTGTAAACAGATTGGAGGAGATAGACAGGACTAGTTGGCTCACAGCATGACTAAAGGAAAGACAGACAGAGGCAGAGAGATATAGAGGGGTGATCACTAATTGTTTGCAGACAGTGTGAGGTAGACACCAGATATAGATGCCAAAGTGTCAGTCACTGCGTACTGTGTGCCGAGCTCTGACCTTCACTTTCATCTTCCCTCGCTGACTCTTGAGTGCGTGAGTGTACGTGCATCGTTCCACGCGCATACATATTCGCAGCCATGATGGGGAAAAAAGTGAGATTTAAGATGCTGAGAGTTTGTTTTACCCTCCTATCCGAATTTGTTATGAGGATTGTGTTCGATAAAGTGTTTACGCTGTGTGTGTGTGTGTGTTAATGTTTGCATGTGTGACTCCTCTCAGAGTAGATTTACAGTAGCCAGGAGTCTATTTATAGCGTTAAAATATGTTGTATTCTGCTGAGTAGTTTGAGTTGCCTATGTCACCTCACTCAGCACAGCATAGCACAGCGGGCTAGACGCTGGCACAGACCAGAAAGTTACAAAACGTCTTCACAAAGATTAGCAGTTGTTTTTTTTTTATGAGGCTGGTTTCTTGAGGCACATTTAGCTCTGATTGAAACCATAATATAGACTGCCAGGAGCCCCGATTGTAAGTTTGTTCTTTCTCTCATAAACAGGAAATTATCTAAGGGGTTGTTTACCGGCCAAACACTTCCCAGCAAGCAGCCGACATTCACAGATGCTGTTTTTATTAGCTTAACCTGGCCATCATTTAGCCCACAATATTTGTGGAAAATTCATCTGCTTAGGTCCAAATGAACAGTGTAATCACAGTTTTGTGCAGGAATAATTCCTTGGATAAATTAGTTCTTCCAAAGCAGCATTCCACTTAATGAAAGAGAAGCACTTGATTTTAGTACATTTAAGATATTTGTCTAAAATAACTCATTTATCTGCAAGCACTGGCCGACACTATTACTTATATTATCTACTTTTTGGGGATATTAAATGAACAAACTAACAACTTTGGTTATTGAGTCAGATTGTGGCTTGCACTGTGCTATTTTATTGGATGCGCTGGGGCTTTAGAAAGATGGTAGTCAGTATATCCATCCACCATGATGGTTTAACTTTTTTTGCGGATCTTTAACAAAGAAGACGTTTAGTTCAAGCAGAAGGTCCGCACAGCCCATCAAACCGGGCAGCCTCCATGGTGTATAATAGATGCCACAGATGTAATACAGTAGAGTTGTGTGTGTGTTATGCCGTTGGGTGTCACAGTAATATATGAGTTACCCATCAGTGTCAGGGTACATCTGCGGCAGTGAATGAGTGGCATTGTTTATGACACGACGCAGACATATGACTGCTGACAAGTGGATCCGCTCTGTCACAGTAACTGTGGCATCTGGAGGACACGTTCACTGCGTGTGTGCGTGTGTGTCAGTCTTCATAGGTCAGAATAGAGTCTTTGTATGTCATGAGGCTGAGTTGACCTTTGACACCACATCCACATAGACACACACACACACGTCTTTGTTTCTCATATCCTGTCTTTGCAAACACAACTCTTAACTGCATTTTATCAGTTTTGCCCTTTTCATAATGCTTAATGAACAAATATGTAAAGAACTATTGACGTCCTCCTGGTCAGTCATGACAAGCAAGCGTACATTGACCCTGATGGTACTCTAGACTTATATCTGCTGCTGTGAGGAAAGCTATATGCCTGCCACTTTATTCTCCCTTTCTTTTGTCTTAGCTGTTTTGATCACATTTACAAACACTAATCAATGCCCTTATTCCAGTGTGTGAACTTGAGTATTAACCTATGGAAAAATATTGAGCATAATCACTGTTTTCATCAAAGCTTTCAGTGCTTTCACTACTTGTATAGGAAGATTTTCATACATTACAGTGGACCAAAGCCATAGAATATAAACATATTTCTGAATCCACTTTTTTTTACTTGTATATAAGATTATTTCACTTTCTATCTCCCTCTCCCCATCCAGCGTCTGAACCATGCGGTGGCAATTTAGATGCCAGTGATGCTGGCTACATCACCACCCCGGGCTACCCGCTGGAGTACCCACCTCACCAGAACTGCCGCTGGATCATCACAGCCCCCGAGCCTTCACAACGCATCGTCCTCAACTTCAACCCGCACTTTGAGATAGAGAAGCTGGACTGCAGGTAAAGACAGGATGGACGGATGGATGGGTGGATTTTAAAGGCATAGGGTCGGGGGCGGCAAACAAAGTGACCTAGAGAAAAATAGTTAAAAAGAGTGAGTTCAAAGATAGATGTGAAGATTTGGAGAGCTTGAGAGGTTAGATTGCAACTTGGATGGGAAGTGAGGGGAGTTTACAACACTGTGAAAAAACTTCCTGTGTCTTCTGAGTTTCTGTCTCCACCAGCCTGTCTCTGTGAGAGAGTTGTTGGGTGTATTGGGTGAACTTCAGCCCACTCTCCTCCTGTTTCTCTGGCTTTAGCTATCCCGTAATAATCACGATGGGACCTCCCTTGGTCCCTTGTCTCTAATTATCAAAGTCTAATTACAACACATTTACTGTTCCAGGATACTTTTCACACTTAGGAAGAATTAACACAGATTAGAGGATTTTTGTGTCCATCATTGTTTTTGGCTTTTTGGCTTTGGTTGCGTGGTTAGACTGCAAGAAAGGCAGGCGGTTCTGCAGCATGAAATAAAAATACAGCACACAAAGATAAAGGCAGACAGAAAGACAAGCAGGGATGCTGGGAAATCATGGAAGAATGCTGGCAGAAAGGTATGAGACAAGGAGCAAACACAAATTTAATCTTACTGATGGAATGCTGGCAGAAAGTTATATCCTAAATCTTACTAATAGTAAATCCATGTTTATAGGTTTCAAGATACTTTTAAGTGGAATATGAAAGAACATTAAATTTTAAAAAGAGTCACATATGGGATAAGAAGGGACATGGAGCAAAACATCAGATAATATTTCCAGGAATTTAGGTGAATTGAAGTCATGTTAACTTGTATAGACCAATTTACGCAGTCATACTGGGCTTTTTGGGCCAGCATCTGCAATGGTGATCTAGCACAAGCACTGAAAAAGACAAACACATTATACATACTGAGAGACATTATAGGTTACTCTATTAAAAAAGAGAGATCCCCTTTCCACAGATGGCCACGGGTGCAATAGAAGCTGCAGCTCATAAAATGGCAATTACACAAATACAACAAGATGATTGCAAGTTCAATATTTATGTAATAAAACCAACTAAACAAGTTAAACAAAAACAATTGGATGACTCATTTTATTAGGCGTGCAGTGCAAAAGCAATTGTTTTTATTAAAAAAAAAAACATGGACAGATTCTGAGACAGGGTAGCTACTAATCATCTGAGCTGAAGACATACACACAAAACACAAAAACATATAAATGCCTTTACTGATGTTTTCGTCTTGTGTCATTTGCCTTACTGTACATGAAACTACACATAGTAGTGGTCCCTGCTTGGCACTATATGTATAACACAGGCAGAGGAGCAGACAAATACAGAAACACACACACACAAGCACACACACTTCCCCCCTCACTCCCATTATGTCTCTGTTCCGGTGCTTTCCCATCCAGTTATTAACATTTCAGCCATATCAATTATAGATAGGTGAATTTCCCCACTCAGATGTACCAAAATCATTCAGACATTTCTTTGTCAGAATTGAAGCATCAATATTTCACCGGCTGGCTGTTTGTTGAAACGCTGAAAGGGTGAAAAGGCCCGCTGTGCTCTGCTCTGTTTTGTTTTACTTTCACACTGTGCTGTAGGAATGAAAAACATGCTTCTCTGTCTGTCTCCCTGTCCTCGTCATTTTTCAGTTTTACTCTGCAGTTCCTATTCTCGGATCAGTTTAATGCATTCGATGCTCTCTCTCGCTGTCTGTCTACCCCTCTCTTTCCCTTCTCCCCTCTTTTTTCTCTCCCCCTGCCCTCCTTTCCTCTTTCTCTTTGACTTTCTTACATCCATTTATAGTCCAGTAGTTTTCCCAGGAGGAGAAAATCTGATTGAACTGCTAGAAACAACAGGCTCTGATTTATTTATTATGGTATTGACATTCAGTATGTGTGTATTTATGGTTGTTCTTCAATGAAAGACTTTTGGTTTGTGTCTAAACATAGTTTCAGGCTGCTTCCAGTAATGACAAGTTAAATTTTTTGAAAAGTAATTGTGGAACCATGCCAATAAGAGTGAGGTATTTGCAGTGTTGGTGGTAACATCTCAAGACTAATAGGCTGTTATTTACAAGTCTCCTACAGCGCAGAGCTATTTAAGTCTACAGGCGCCTGGAGCGTGCATGTCTGTGTTTGTGTGTGTGCGCAGGGGTAGCCTGAAATTGAGGTGTGTGTCTGTTGGGGAGCAGACATGCGTGGTCACCCTGTGATTGTCGGCAACAACCCTGAGACACACACACACACACACACACACACACACACACACACACACACACACACACACACTGAAACACACTTTTGCCCCTCTAATTTTTCTCGCTTCATCAGATTAATTTAACATGGTCATGAGAACATTATCCATATGTTCCCTTTCTCAAGCTTGTAGATTACAGCTTTGAGATGCAGAAAACGGCAGTTAATCCTCAGTTTAAGAAGAGGAGAATACACACAGACACGCACACACACTCATCTCGTTGAGACAAAGGAGTCATCTGTGTTTGTAGACAAAGACTACATTATGAACAGGCAATATGGTTCCCCACTGTCTCTCTCTATCGTATAAGAAAACTCATGATATGGTTGCATCTGTCTTTCACAAAAACATTTATCAACACACACACACACACTCACACACAAACAGCACTGTTATGTCAGTGTGCCCCTGGTCAGACAAGGTTTTTTTTATTATGTCACTATGTTGAAGCAATCTAATCTGTTATGGCCCTGATTGCAATTTAAGATGGTAATCTGTAATCTATAATGCATCACATTTTGTCAAGCACTCCACTGGCTCGGCAGGCAAAATCGATGGAGTGGCGGTCAGACAGAGAGAGATGTTTTCATTAAGATTCATATACAGTAGCAATTTAAATGCCGGGAGGCAGCTGGAGGGAGATAAATAGGACGACTGACAGACAGCTTTGTGCCCCTACTAAGATCAGTATAGCCATGACCAATCATGACTCCCATAACTTCCTGTTTCATCACATGACAGGCACCATGGTACTACATCTGTTCATCATTGGTGACAGGGATGAGTTATAACCCAACAGCTATGTTTGTTGTGTGAGATAAGAAGACTGATACCTGTACAAAAAATGTTAGCTTAGTGTCCAAGACTCTTAGAAGTCCCTGAGACCAGCCACGAAATAGCCTGACACATAACTTGCAGAAAAAGCACAACCTGTCAGCTTTTGTGCGGAATTAACAAACAAGATATAACATGTTAATTAGTAGGCATTCCAGGTGTTGTTGTTGGTGATTTTTATTACCTTTTTATTACCCAGCCCTTGTGCTAAGCTAAGGTGCTGCTGACTCCACCTTCATATTTACTGCACAGACATGAGAGTGGTATGAGTCTTTTCCTCAACTCTGGGCTAAAAAAAGGAAACAAGCACACTTCCCGAAAATGTTAAAGTACAGCTTTAACCCTGCCAATGACACAGCAACAAGTCTGGTTGTTGTTGTCTGACAGTGTTTTTAGACATATGCCTCTTTACTTGGAGTTTTCTATGAATGTATTGGAGAGAAAAGCCATTTAATAGGCTTGTATTTGTATTCATTGAATAGAGAACAGCACCTCTCTTAAATGATACATACTTACTATACTTTTCATCTGACAGAAAGTGATATTCTCCGTGTCAACTACCTTTCAACTACCAAGAGAGTTAAGGTCAAAGAATTTTTTTTTAAGTGTACAGTATGTAGCCTGTTGAGGCAGCGGCTGGTTGTCTACTCCACATTTTCCTCTTAGCTCACTGCACTGCTCTGTCTCTGATAGCAAGATCTCTATTTGGAGTGTTTGGAAAGAAGGTGCGCACACACACACACACACACACACACACACACACACACACACACACACACACACACAGCTGCTTAGGGAAAAAGTGCAGCGTCAGGGTCCATTGAGGGCAGGCTCAAATCATCCTGACAGCTCCCTCCTCTCTTTCTCTCTCTCTCTCTCTCTCTCTCTCTCTCTCTCTCTCTCTCTCTCTCTTTCTCTCTCTTTCCTCTCTCCTCCATTCATCTCACCCTCCCTCACTCCTCCTGCGCCCTCACCACCGCCCAATGGAGCCCATCTATCATCTTTCATCTGCTCTTGAGCCTTCCTCTGTCCCACCTTCTTTTCCCTCTTCGTCCCTGCAAGCCTCTTTCTTCATCACCTCTCTTCTCCTTATGTCTTCCTCTTATCTAATTTCTCTCCTTCTTTCCTTCCCTCCTTCCTGTATCCTCACCATCATCCCTCTGCAATGTGCCAATCTTTTATAGGCCAAATCATTATTCAGCATTGCATATGAGAAAACACCAGCAGCAAGCCAAAATGCCACACTCCTCCTTTTCTCTGTTTTGTCTCTCTTCCTCTCTTATTTTCTCATCTCCTTCCCCTACTCCTTGTCTCCCTCTTTAAAATGCTTCTGTTCTTATCTCTTTATCATTATAGACTTTTCCTCAGCCTATATCTGTCTTCATCCTCGTTTATCCTTCAGTCTGTGTCTATCCATCACTTAAATCCCCTTTCTTTATGTCTGTCTCTTATTCTCATCCTCTCCTCATTCTCCACCCTCTCCAGTCCTCCTTTACCTCACATCACACCCAAGTCAGATGCTATCTGCAATATTGATATGAGAGAAACACACACACATGCCCACATACACTTGCATAAACAAGAGTACAAATGCACACACACACAAAAACACACAGACACACACAGAGGTGTGAATATTTTGGGGCTTTCAAATAAACTCATATACAGTGAAAGCACAACAAGCAGACAGGCACGTAGGCAGTTTCACGGTTATGTGGCTTACACAATAAGTGTGGAGTAAAGCAGTGAGTTAAGAAGTGATTTATATGACAGAGAAGCTGCAGTCAACGATAATGGTTTCACTAATGATTTAGACCTTGTCTTTGTACTCTGCCTGAATCAATCATTTAACTTCATGCTGGCTAGCTCTGTCTTCTCCTCTCCTCTTCTTTTGTCCCCTTTTCTCTCAGTAACCCACCTTAACACAAGCATCTAGTATAATCTGAATCAACTGCTTTAATATGAACCTTGTAAAACACATTTTACCTGTAAAGTACATGCAATGTGATGGAAAGTTTGCAATGTTTGATCATATGCACACATACAGACACACCTGATCTGCAGGCAAAAGTCCTGGGGACATGACCAAGAGAAGAGCAAAAGGTGGAGTGATGTGATGTGACACTGGCCTTAGGGCAGGAGGGGGAAAAAAATAAAAAGTTGGCTGGAGAGATGAAGAGACTGGATGACAGAGAGAGGAAGAGAAGAGGAACAGTATTCGGAGTGACAGTGGATGTTCAGTTACCAGCTGTGGGCATTTAGCAGCTGCCTGCATGTTTAAATTAACATCACAGTGACTCTACCAGCAGGAGAGTCATGCGTCCAGACAAGCATCCCAGAACAAAGCTGAAAGACAGTGTTATTAGAAAGCTAAAGAGAGACGAGCCAAGAGAACACCATGGGACCCAGATGTGCGTTACAACACAGTTTGAGGTTTATTTACCAGCTTTCGATAAATCTAGGCAGCAGGCAAACATTTAGGCAGCAATAACTCTAGCTGCCTAAAAAGGGATATGAAACCTTTTGCTTAAAACATGTCCAGTGTAATCATCTCACCCCATTTACCCAGAGACCTCATTCACTACTATCTGTATAATAGACACTCAATAGTTTACTCAGTAGTGAGCAATAAATTCAGACACTCAATAATTATTATCAATTTCCGTCACACAATATATGTAGTGGATACATTTACACAGTCAGAATTCAAGCACCCAAATAAAATGGCTTAGGGTAAATGTAGTGCACTGTCCAGCAAATAGGCAGTGCATTTGGACACAACCCGATGGATGCAGAAAAAATGTCAGGAATTTCAAGAATTGTTAAGATCCAAGGTGGAGATTTTAGGAAATCTCTCTCTCTCTCTCTCTCTCTCCACACACACACACACACACACACACACACACACACACAGGTAATATAGGTAAGGATGATAATATCAGTGCTCTGATTTACAGACACTCCCTGAGGCCCTGAAGGTCTGCCTGATCAATGTCTGTTACTGTAATCATTGAGTGTGTGTGTGTGTGTGTGTGTGTGTGTGTGTGTGTGTCTTTGAAGGACTGACCCTGATCAATGTGTGTTAAAGCCATAATGAGGAATCGATTGGTTGTCCTGGAGACTACTGCTGGACACACACACACACACACACACACACACACACACACACACACACACACTGTCTATCTGTCTGCAGTAATAGGCCTATTACTTGATAACAGTGAAGTCAGTCATCCTCCTCACTCTCTATTAACTGCTTCATGACTATGGCTGCTTTTGCTCTACACAGGTAGATGAATATACTATATATACATAGCGCGAGTGTGTGGGTCATATAAACTTGAACACACACCAAATTAAAACAAATAACTTCAGTGGTTCAGGGCTTCTCCACAAGTCCATGCAAACAAATAATTTTACCATGATTAACTTACTGTGAATAGCTTTGGCTACCAATGACAATTAGTACAGTTTGAGACCCTGCTAACAACTTTCAGAAACCTATTTCTAGACTGAGGCAATAGCTATGATGGCTATATGGACTGCAAGTGATACTTTTAATTGTATAACAATCTAATGTTCCCCTGTATTAATTGAGTAGTAATATGCAAGAGGCTTTTTCAGCTTGGATTTGGTGTTTTTGCACTGTCTGTGAACATTAAGAATACTCTTTCTGGCTCTACTGTATGTTTCAAATACAGTATAATGCTGGCTTATGAATGTGTAGTGTTTGAAATTCTTTGTCTCCAGGGATGTACATTCACGAGAATAAGAAGTAGGAATAAGTCAGAAGCATCAGTAGCAGCTGCTGAACTGGAGCCTATCGTGCCTTATGGGAATTGTCAGTGCTGCTGGAGGCATCTTTGAACAGTAAGAAGATTGGTCTGAATCCACCACCTCCATAACTGTTCTTGTCCTGCAGGGAGCCTAACAGTCCAGTTTAGTTCGCAGTGAACCAACCATGTTGAAATAAATTTTACTTGAATTTTGTTGCAGCATTCAATGAATGTAGAAGTAAAAAATAAAGGGTGCGCATATGCATGTATGAATCTACTCATAGTTGACAGTTTCAGTTCCTCTAAAAATGTTTGTTTGGAGCCACTGATGATTTCACTTCTCTTTCAGTGGAATGTGCATGAGAATATAGCAAAGCTAAAGCTAAAGTATGGTCTTCCTTATTTGTTAGAAAAAACAGTAATAATTTGTAAAAATATTTATTTCAAATTCCAGAGAGTGCCTTCTGGAGCTGATTCAAACTGCGTCCAGACTTTCTCTGTATTTATCACACAAACATACAAAACACATACAAGATATATATTTATTAATATTGTATGACATGGTAATGTTTTAATTGAATTTCATTGTCTTTACTCAACATCTTGACAAATGTCACACAAGTCTGGCCTGCTTTCAGCTCTTTTTAGTGTGTGTGTGTGTGTGTGCCACCGCATCGGCACCCCCGATGTTTGAAAGAAACGTGCAGGTGTAAAAAGACAACTCCCCGACTAAAGAGGGAGAGAGAGAACTTGTGAAAGGCAATTAAGGCCAAGGCAGAGAGGAGGGGTGTGAGGGAGGAGGGGCGGGAGTGCATCTGTATCCAAACATTTTCCTTGGTTCACGTCAGAAAGACTTTGGAGAGCTTTCTCGCTCGTGAAACACCCCAACCCCCAAAACACACACAGAAGCACAGGCACACAAGACTCTCCCCTAATGTCAGATCTCTGTCAGTTACGTTGACTTCCACAACCCAATCTGTGCTTACAATCCATCACGAATGCCTCATCTTTACAGCTGTAACCTCCCATGTTTCATGTTTTGGAACCTACGTTTGTTTTTTTGATCATTTCCCTCATGTACGCAAGGAAAAAAAACATCGCTTACAGCGCTGGTTAACAAGAGAATTTCAGAGAAAAGTGGGGGAGAAACAAATTCAGACTTCTTGTCATTCCCTATGGCAAGTTTCAGAAAATCACTGATTGGCTGCCATGAAATATATTGGGGGAGAGGAAAGAGAGAGAGATGATGGGATTAAACAGTTTGTTAGAAGCTGTGCACCTCCTACACAGAGACAGATTGAAGGAAACCTCAAACCCGTCTATAGATCCATCTGAATGCATGGCCACAGGCTCTGTGTGTTTGCCAGCGTGACTATGTGTGAGACCGAGAGTTTGTGTGTTTGCGCAGGTCTCTTGCGTATGTGTGTGTGCTGACTTAGAAGTAGCAGTGGATGTCTTTCTGCCTTCTCCTAAAGGCACAGAGCTGCAGGGAGGGAGGAAGGGATGGAGGGACACCTGTCTCTGTCAGTCTGAGGGGAGGAGTTGGCAGTGTAAATGCAGTGTCATGTTCTCTCTCTGACCACGTCCACACTTTTGTTTTGGTGGTTCATCCACACACCTGCAAACAGCAGAGCTTTTCGAAACAGCCTCCACAGTAGTAGTTAAGCAGTTAACTTTCTGTTGGCTCTAACCCTTTCTATGATCATTTACTTTTAATGTGAACATAGCCAAACACGTAGTATTTTGTGATCATGAAATAGTGACTTTATAGCACCGGCACAGGGGTTTCTGTATGGCTGGTTAACAGGTAGCTGTGATCAAATCAGGTTTTTATACTCATTCAACTATCTGACAACAGAAACTATGTAAAGAGAACAGCTAAACTGTGAGTTTGGCTCTGTTAAAATACAGTAATGCTGATGATTGAAAGAAGGAGGGGTCAAAATGGATTAAACCAGCTGAGACTCAACAGAATCACTGGGGCTGTCTCACTCTTCACTAGCAATAGCATTTGTTGCCAACAGAAACAGGACAAAGAAGAAGAGATTTAGCCATTTTCCTGTTGTTAATAAACGGTAGTTTTAAATTCAAATATTCACAAATTCTAATATCCTCTCTTTCCCCCCTACGTGCCTCCTCTGCCTCGCCCACGCATTGGCTCTTGGCCACGGGTTATGTGCCTGACTACACGCTAAAGAAAGCTAGAGAGGAAGAGGGGATAGAGAGAGAAAAGGAAGATGACTAAGAATGATTTCAAATTAAAGAAAAAAGTTGGACAGAGAAACAGTTCAAAATGAAAAGGGAAAGAGTCAGAAAGAAAAAGAGATCTTCTGTGAATACCACCAGCCCCTTAACAAAGTTGTCATTTCAGAAAAGAGGAGGAGGAAACTCTCTCTGGGATGAGGTGTTCTCTTGGGAAAATATGACAGGAACTGTGACACACACACACACACAGATGCACACAAACATGCTAACAGTGCAGTGACAGCTTGCGTCATAACTGTGGTGTTAGTTCTGCGCAAAGTAGACACAAAGCATGATGGGAGAGTGGGAGGTGTTTGACTCTCATTATGTCAGGAGCTTGCTCACCTGTCAGAAAAACACAGAAAACACACACACTCGCATGAAGACGTGAACTGCATGTGCATTGCATGCACATACACAGTGAGAGACCCACAGTCTTTTGTGTTCCGGTACCCACATTACACTGTGTCTATGCACAATAGAGTACATCTGTACACTTGGCAGCCTTTTATAATGCTATGAGGGTTCTGTAGTGTTGAATCCACTCCTATTGTCTGTGGTTTCTTCATGTCTTATTGTTACAAGACAAGAGGTAATAAGACGAACACACACACACATGCACACACACACACACATTTGATAACTCTGTCACTCTGACAGCTAGGATTACAGTGTAACACAGCATAAAATATCCACCTCTTATTTGATCTTGTCAGCTCATGTCGAGTCATGTGAAACTAGGTCTGTGTATGTGTAAGTTTTGTGTCTATTTGAGTGTATGTGTGTTGGAAATAATATAATTTCAAACAACGTCCCCCCCAAGTGACAAAGCCAATGTGTGTGTGTGTGTGTGTGTGTGTGTGTGTGTGTGTGTGTGTGTGTGTGTGTGTTTTGGCAGCCAAGTTCAGGAATGATAGTCCACAAAATGGTGAATACATTCTAACAAATAGTGAAAAGATTAACACTCCTTTTATATCCATCTTTAATGTGTCTGTACAGTAGTAACAAAACACCATGTGTGGTACTTTTACCATCCCATAGCACATGAAACCTGCTTAACTTACGTAAAGCATACATCTTAAACTGTATGAAAAAGACAAGATACTTTCAGTACTTTTGGGGTTGAGGAGTGTTCATTTGATTACTCTAGAGAGATGTAGAAAGCTCAAGATTGGAGCAATTAACTGCAGTGGGGCCAGGATTGATTGATAGGATGGGCGAAGATGTGAAAGTTAGGCTGTAAGAAAAGCCCTATTTGAAATTTAATTCACTTAACTTAGAATTCAGCTTCATGTCTTCTTTCATGGCAAGTTACTCAAGGAATTTCTTTCCAGGAAGCTATTTTAGAGGCAGGCAGGTGTGTCTTTGGTATCCAGACACAGAGGCAACACTCCTGCTGTGGGTCTGGAGACAGGTCCTAACACTTGTGGTCAGAAAACATGAAAGAAATAGGAATAAAAATAGTTTTCAAGTCAGAACCTCCCCTTTATGGATAGAAAAAAAGTCCCAGGCTGCTTTTTGATATGTAATGCTCAGCAAAAGCTATATAAATGTTTATTTTTAGTTATACTGAGATTTTAATGTGCATCATTCATAGCTTTTTGTATGTAAGAAAAATACAAATACCTATAAAGAAGTAGTAGCACTTGTGACATGATACAACAGAAAAAATGTCACTTTAATGTCAATTGTTGATATTCCCATTGTGTTTAGTGTTTGTGTTCTGAATCCTCGCTAATCAAACATCAACATTATCAGTTATAATTCAGCCCAGTCCCCCTATAACAGTCTGCAAAAAGTGTGAGATATTTCTAAGGAATGAAAAACCAGGAAATGCAGAAGCGACCTAAATCCACTCTAAAAAGTGGAAAATGTGAATTTCTCTGTGCACTGAAGGCCCTCAGGCGGTTCAAACATTATTGAATTAGACCTGGGCAAAGATGTAAACTACAGTCATGTGTTCCACATTAATCCTTTTCTAGCATCAAAGGCTGCAGGGTTCATCTATAGTTCAAAAAGCCTTGCACACTCTCGCACACCCTCACTTTGACCCTAGTGTAACATTAAAGAGGTGTGAGGTACGTTTTCTTGTATTAATAATTTCTTGTACAATGCAAGACTTGTTTGGTTGTCATTTCTTTTGAAAGTACTGCTTAATTATCATCAAACTTGTAAAAAGACAAAGTGTTGATGGTGCAGTGGGTAAGACACTTGCCTTTGGTGTGAGAGACCATTGTGTCCCTGAGCAAGACACTTAACCCCTTGTTGCTCCAGAGGCGTACGACCTCTGACATATATAGCAACTGTAAGTCGCTTTGGATAAAAGCGTCAGCTAAATTAATTCATATGTAATTAAGTTTAAAGAGTAGAAAATCCATTAAATTAATCGTGTGAGATTGGGAATCAGTTTTTTTCTTTTGAATTTCTAAAATGTGGTTGACTCACTGTTTCCTAATGCAAGCTGAAGGGAAGCACATCATCTTTACATACACACTCTCCTTTTGTTTGTATTATAATATAGTTATAATCCATAAAATAGTGTTCTGTAGACCATGAAGCCCTTAGCAACTGGAGTATGTAATCACTCGATTACAGTGCAGTTATAGAATTTTAAAAAGGTTTCTCTTCCTATTTTGCCTCATGCAGGTGGTTCTGTTACTCCTCCACCATCTGGGAACTGCCAATGTCTTCTGCTGCATTCATTTGAATTCTAATGACACCCATGCTTTTGCTGATAGTAACTGTGCTTTCAGAAGTCTGTCTAGCCACTGATAGATGCAAACAATTTGCTCATTACTTCCGTTTCGTGCCCAAATCCAATGTGATGCCTGCCAGATGAAACAACTACTAAAGAAAAAAAAAAGACTAATAATACCAGAGTAAAATTTAAAGGGTTTAGCAATGTCCTTTTCTCAAATTAAAAAGTCTCCTCTCCACATCCACAAAACACCTCATCAGTACATTAATTAAATGTCTGTACGTCAAGCATGTATAGCAGTAGATATTTAGTACTGTAGGTTGATAATGTTCCTGTGGTATTGCATTTCACACTCAGTGCCAGAGTTTCCACAAGCTGCAAATGTCTGGATAGTAATACAATAGTGCAGAATTGTTGTTTAATGAAGTTAATTGAAATAAACATGTATGTAGGAGAGAAGGTTTTTTACTAATATTTGTTTTTCCTCTACAGGTATGACTATGTAGAGATCCATGATGGGCCCTCAGAGACGGCTGACCTACTGGGGAAGCACTGCAGCAACATCGCCCCTGCACCAATCATATCGTCAGGGCCCTCGCTCCACATCAAGTTCGTATCGGACTACGCCCACCAGGGGGCGGGCTTCTCTCTGCGCTACGAAATCTTCAAAACAGGTAAAGGGAAAAGTTGTTTTTAATGTCTTTCACTCACACTTGCCCACAGAAAATAAGATAATTTTGACACAGGTAGTCAGACAAGGTGAGAAACACACACAGCCAGGCGTAGTTTAAAAAAAAAGAAATCAGCCAAATCACAAGTCTCCTAAGATAATAAATACTTGTAACATGTAATATATACGTGATATACGTATTCTATTAGTAGTAGAATACGCAAAGTAGACATTTTGAGAATTGTAAATTACCCTGACACTTGGACAGACTTAACAAAAATGAACAGGATATTAGAAGGATTGCACCTTTACAAACAGGCCATTAGTAACTGTATTACAAGATACTCATAGAGGACTTGATATGCTTCATTAGGTGACCAAGCCTCGTTTATCTCCCTGGTGTCATGGGAGACAGAGAAAAAGAGACGAAAGACACTGCAGAGGACCCTTGAGAGCCCTTTAGACTGTCCAGGCGAGACATTTCTCCCCTTCATGGCACTTTGTGTTTGTGTATATGTGTGTGTGCCTGACATGGCTCCCCTTCACGCTGCCATGGGTCAGCCAAAGCGAGACCAATTGAGATCAAGGGCGAGCGAGACATAGGGGTGCGTAGTGTCGGCCCCACAGCCATCTTGTCCCGTTCCCCCTGAAAGCATTCCACACATGCCTGCTTAATTGAGTCCTGAGCCCTGTTCCCCTGAGACACACACACACACACACACACACACAGAGGGCTGAGGTTACTAACACAACACGTGCGGTTGTCGGTGTTTCTCACTTGCTGGCACCAGTCTGTTGGGATTTCTTCTGTGTGTGTGTGTGTGTGTGTGTGTGTGTGTGTGTGTGTCTTTTGTGCTTGACACAGTCCACCTGATGGACTTTGAAACAACAAGGGTGTCAGTGTTCACACCCTAGCAGCCTAGGGAGCTAGAGAGAGAGAGAGAGACTGGTGAATCAATTAATTGATATTGAATATTTGACATTTTATAACAAACCAAACATAAAACATTAAACACCGCAGTGCAGTAGTTTCATGGCTAGCATTTAGATAAAGTCTGCAACGCTGTGGTCAGGGTTTGGTTGGGGTTAGTCAAAAACACGACTTGGTCATGTTGAGGGAATGGATTGGGTTAAAATAAATACTTGATTAAGGTTAAGGGCTTAAAATTTTACTACTTTTATTTTATTTCTACAATACTTGATTAAGTTTATGGAACGATCATGGCTATAGTAAAAAGAAACCTGTGACTGTCAGTATTAAACAGGAAACAAACAGCAGGCTTTCATGTAAAAGTCTGACTTTTTGTTGACCCATCCATCCACCCCATGTTCCCCTAGAGGCCGATCGAGGGCTTTGTCACTTGAATTTAAACAAATTTATTTTTTGAGCGTTTGCTGAAACATTTTAGTTTGACAGTCTGTTTAGGAGGAATCTCACCCAGGTTACCATCAAATACATATGACCAAGATCAAGTTTTTAAGGACAGCTGCTTCGATTGATGAACTATACAAAACCATAAACAGGACTTCCTCCAGTTTGTCTCTGTCTGTGTAACTTTTTTTGTGTGTGTGTGTGCGTATATTTGTGTCCAGCCTTCCCTGGCAGTAATGATGGAGCCATTTGGAACATTCAAGCTGTTGCCATACTGCTAACAAGATCTTGTTATCCTGGAAGGTGCAGCAGAACGTCTGGTTGTGTGGGTGACAAGATTTTGTGTGTGTGTGTCATTCTTACACATACTGTATAGCCTCACGATGAACTGTCTAAATATGTATCTATCTGTGCTACCCCGGCACATTCTGGTCTGTTCAACCTAAATGGAGGACGAAAAGTCTCTCCCCTCCAATGCGGTATTTCCACGGCCAGTACTTGCAGGCAAACAATATACTATATTACATTATATGTATTTAGCTGATGCTTTTACCCCAAGCAACTTACAATAATGCATTCAACCACTTGGATACAATCCAAAAATTACAAGAATTGTCTAAATACATCAGCGTTATCAAATATGCTGAACTGCTTCAAGTGCTACATTTAGAAAGAATATTAGATAGAGGAAGTGTTTTTGTGTTTTTAAGGGCCAAGATGCAGTCTGAGCAGATGAGTTTTCATTCTGAAATGGAAAATGCGTACATTTCTGCTTTCTTGATGTTTATGGGGCGCTAGTGTCACCATTGTGAAGCCAGGGCAGCAAACAGCCGGCATATATAAATATGCTCTCACTACTAGGCACAGAAAATATGAGGGAAAAACAAAGACAGAAGACGTTTCAAACACAGTTGTACTTTTTGTGATTTTTCTTTTATCTTTCTATTAAACTTAGTTTTATTTTTTATCATTCAGAAGATTGGAATTTGCAAGTTTTTTTTTTTATTTCAGTGTTTATTTTTGCATATAAAAATGTGTAAAAGAAGAATTTGTATAATCACTTAGTGGGACTCTAGCACACATTGTATAATCACTTAGTGGGAGTTTAGCACAATCCCTTCCTGTTACTGGGGTCAGTGTTTTGGAGTAGTGAGAAGGTTTGCGTGTGTGTGGGCATGTTGTCGGAGATTGTCCCCGACCCTCTGGGTGTCCTAATTACTGGACCCCTCAAAGATTAACAGTCTTATCAATCTGGAAACAGCCAACATACATATACAGAAAAACATATCTACTTGGAAAACATTTACCTAAATATATCTTCAGAACATTTGCAGAACATATAGTATATATGCACTGAGTATAAATACATGGACACATAATGCACTGACACATACATACACATGAACAAAGACTCATGCATGCTAGTGACAGACATTAAAATTAAAGGCTTGGACAAACACAAAAAATGCTTGAAACCAAAAAGAAATACACATATCATATACACTTGTTTTTGTTTACAGCTCTGTTACTATGGAAATTCTAGTACAATTCCAGCCAATACGAAAGCAGTTACCAGAATGTGGCAACCAATCAAAATCTACTGTCTAGGCAGTGCGCCCCCAGCTGTTATTGTGACCCAGAACTCACCAGACACACACGAAGAGACATATATGAATGCAGTGATGCAGGCTGGTTACTCACAAATGCAGGGCAGCTTGCATGTCTGCACGCAAATGTTACCTCACGCACACACACACACACACGCACATACACACACACACACACACACAGACTCACACAACTTATTTTTGTCACTTAGGAAGACATTTCATTGACTTACATTAATTCCCTACCTAATCTGCCCAACCCTTAACCTTCATCCTTGGGATGTAATCCATCTGTCTTCTAACTTGACCTTAACCAAAAAAACTAATCTTAAGCTTAAATTTTTAATAGTTTACTTGTGGGGACCAGCTTTTGACCTAAATGGGAAGTGAGTCCCATAGTGCAACTGTGTGAACAGATTTCTGTGAGTAACACAAGTACACACACGCACACTCCCCGGGCAGTGTAATGTGGAAGCTATTGTGGCTATCCTTCCAATAACTGCTTTTGTTTACATTCTACCAAACGCCTTTAGGCACTTCCTCTCCCCCTCTGTCCGACTACCCATCAAGTCAGTTTATTACACTGTCTAACCAATCACATTGCTCGCTCCTCCCCCCTCTGGCTTTCATTGAGGAAAGTGGATCCAGATCTGACCCAGTGAGGAGAGAAAGATGCTCCGTGGTCGAGCTAATGTAACAAATAACAGAGGTATGATTACCTTCAAAAAGTGCACAACAAACCTGAAATAGAAAATAAATCCTTTCCTTGGTCTGCATTGCAGCATATTGTGCCCTTTTGGTACACCTTCACTCAAGTGAAGATGTATGTGTTTACAGTTCATAGTACTGAAGGCAGTATTTTTCACTCTGCCAACTACTGATGGAGATTTTATGATAAAAGATTAATGTGACAGATTTTGCAGATGATTCTTCCTGGTAGAAAAGATTTGTTTACAGTGGTTTGTTCGTAAATATTAGATTAAAACAGACAGCGTTTTGAGATATGGCATATTGAACATGTTCCAAGATGCCTCAATTTCATCTACATGTCAAATTGAAGAATACGTCTGAAAAGATTTCCCTGAATTACATCATCAAAGTAATGCTGGGTTGCTTTTTAGCAAATTACATTGGTATGGCTAAAGGGATGGTTATCTTGTGACAGTTTAATTTCATATGTCAGCGGTAATTTGGTTCAATAGGGAGTTTATTATGGAGGGAAACCCCTGCTGGGATTCAGTGACAGAGGCTGAAATGTAATGTCAGAGGAGTTTTCAGCAACACAAACCTCCACCTTCAATGATGCTGAGGTGGAATCTAACCATGGAAAAAACAAGCTGTGTTTTTGCAGGAGCTGTTGAGCTGTGTGTGGGGTGTGTGTATTGTCTGTCAGTGAGACTGTATGTCAGTCCCCTCTGCATGTGTACTAATGTGCGTGCGTGACTGCGTGTGTGTGTGTGCGCACGTGTGTGTGTGTGTGAGTGTGTGCATTAGAGATTGGTGGAGGGAAGGAGCAAATAATTGTGGGTTTGATCTGACTAATAGCCCGTTGGCATGAAAGACAGTTTGAATGAAAGTAGATGTCTGCATTGCCAACTTACCAGACACACACACACACACCTACGCACCTACACACTCACACACACTCACACACACACACACAAACTGCCAGACCTTGTCCCGTCTCCCAGAGATCAGTGAGCCATAAGCACCAGCGCCAGATCTACCCAGCAACACACACACACACACACACACACACACACACACACACTTCCTCTAACCTTACCCTATAGTGAAACGTGTTTCTTTCACACTTATCCAGTTCAAACAGATGGGGAGTGAGGAGAAAAGAATAGGAAATGAAACAGTGGGAGGGAAGTGAATGATGGAGCTGCGGAGGATGAAAAGATCCATGGGAAGATGGTAAAGAAAGAACAGCAGGAGAGAAGAGAGGAAGAAAGATCAGGAGAGAAAAAGAAGGAGAAACGAATGAGGAGAGAAGTTTAGCGGGACAAAAGGGAAGTCGTAGAAAACACGCACATAGATTTAGCACAGAGCACTCTACACACAGTTTTGAATATTTTAAACAAAGTTCAAATATGTTCCCTTTTGGGTTTGAATGTACTTGAACAATAGCAAAGAAGGACAAGGAGGAGACGGGCGCCACACTGAGAGAGAACGTGGAGAAGGGACAGGAGAAAGGAGGGCAGTGTTTTTGTGATGTTCATGAACATGAAGTAATGAGAAGGGAATAAAATTGCTGCCGGCAACAGAACTGGTCAGGCGTTCACTCGACACACTCATACTGACACGCGAACACACGTAGACACACACACACGCAGACATACACTATCCAGCAACTGATTCTGCGGGGGGGGCGGCAGACGCTAGGGGTACCCGTGAGAGACAGTGTGTTTGCTTACATCTGAGGTCACTGCATGGGGGAGAAGGTTACGATAGCAAGCAAACTCTGGGAAGTGGGACAGAAAAACAGGGATATATCAGGACAAACAGACAGTCTCTGTAACACTAAAAATAGATGTTACAGTGAAATGGCATTAATATAGATTTGGAAACAAACTAGAATGGGGAAAGTATGTTTGGTGTATTTCAATTTCTCTACTGTAACAGCGTTACCATAATTCATTCAAATGGATTGCACATACTGTATGTCCCCAAACTGCTGCTGTGCAGGATCAGATGAATGCCAGAATCAACTTAAGCTGATTTGAAATGAAAGTTAAAAAAAGGAAGGGTGGAGAAAGGAAAATCATTAAAGACACTCCTGGTTACACCTACAAAAGTTTGTTTGATTATGAATGTCACTTTAAAAATGTGTCTCACACATACATATGCAGACATTCTGTCTGCTGCTTTCAGTCTCCTAACTGACTGACTGAGTCCGTACTCATCCTGGTGTAACAACCTAGTTTCCATGGAGATCCCCAGAGAAACAAGCCATTTTAGTTTGGGACTTCGTTACTGACAGCACTAAAAGTCCAATACATACGAAAATCATAAGAGACTACTTTAAAATCCTAAAAACACACAGTTACGAGCAAAAAGTTGAAGTGATTAAGCAGCCAATGTAGGCAGCTGTATTGATTCAAATTTCAGCTGTTCATCTGAAGAGTGGGGCTGAAACATGTCTTATGTAGACAGATTGGTGCAAACACGCATAACTGTACATGTTGCATGCCAGCTACACACACTCCCTCTTAATGTGTTATTCACTTTCTCTTCATTTGCTCATGCAAGCACGCAAGCACAGTAGCAGACACCCCAACAGTCTGGAGAAAAATGGGTTACCATAAGAGGCTTAGACAGTGCGTGCGTGCGTGCGTGCGTGCGTGCGTGCGTGCATGTGTGTGTGTGTGTGTGTTTGTCTGGATGTTTGGTCATACATGGCTGGATGGACTGGAATAATGGTGACCACATACACTCCATAAGGTGTGTGAGTATTCATACAGAGGGTAGTATAGTAATTCAGTAACAAAGAGCCCCAGATTACCTGCAGATCATTGTGTGCATTTGTGTGTGTGTGTGCATGTACAGTATGATGATATCTAAAGCTTCTCATAAGTGCTACACCACCCAACCGTGACATTGTCAGCAGACTCTACATCTCTCTTTCGCTTGCTCTCTTTCCCGTAATCTTTGTCTTTGTAAAAATGTGACTCGTTTACCACTTCAAAAACCTGATGTTTAGAATGTGTGTTAACGTTTTTTTGGAACCGGTACACCTGATTCAGCTGCATATCATTCAGTCTTATTCCCTTCATGGGCATTTTGAAGTTACATCACTCTGGAGTTTCGGTCTCTACCCACAAGAATAACATCTGAATAAAACTGCAGTTACTTCAGCAGACCTAACTGTCATCTTCTACATGTTTCAAAACCAATCCCATTAACTGCATTTAAAGTACATAATGTGTTGTTCTCTTAAATAGCCATATTTCTTTCTGGTCAAGAAAGCAGAGATGGCTAGACTGGGATTTATGAAATTGTGAGGCAGGTATTTAGTTTGCTGTGAGTTTGAAAGCACTCCCATTTAAAAACAGCACCTCTGAGTGTCTGCCAAAAACAAGATCATTAGTTTGATGTATAATCAAAATCTATGCCCTTTTCTAAATAGCATTGACCTTTCAGTCAAGGTCATGGTTAATGAGTTATACCAACCACACACTGCTATAAATATATGTTTCTATAAAAAAATATGTCTCTTCATATACATTTTGGGTCTGTGTCTTCATCTCAGGTTCAGACTGTTCCCGTAACTTTACAAGTCCCTCGGGTCTCGTTGAGTCCCCGGGCTTCCCCGACAAATACCCCCACAACCTGGAGTGCTCCTTCATCATCATTGTCCCCCCCAGCATGGATGTCACCATCACCTTCCTCACCTTTGACCTGGAGAACGACCCCCTGCCGGGTGGGGAGGGGGACTGCAAGTACGACTGGCTGGAAGTGTGGGACGGGCTCCCAGGAGGTGAGCTGTTGATTAATTGGATGTGTTTTGTTATGCCAGCATAATGATCATCTGCAAATGACAATGATGCTGTTGGTGTGAAAAAAAAAGTTGCTGATCATGATCTTGGGCGGCGATGTTAAACTATAGTTCAGCCATTTCAGGAGTCAATACACAGAGCAAATTTAAAATGGTGTGTATTTTGCGCTGCCTACATCCTTTTTGACTGAAGTGGAGTAGCAACTATTTTAGTAGCTATGCGTTGGTAGATGAAAGCCAAGCTTACAGGCAGGATGTTGGCACCTACCATGGAGAAACAACATAACTTTTCAAGGGGAAAATAAAGTAGGAGTTGCTGAGAGGAGGGAGAAAAGAGTGGGGGGTGAGAGGAGCAACTGTAGAGGGCTATGATATTTCTGGTCTAGCTGCTAGAAGGATTGGGAGAGTTTAGAAGGACACATCTAAGGTATGTAGACCTTGGATCTAGTTTCAAGAGATGGAAGAGGTAGAGAGAAAAGGATGAGCAGTGGAAGGGCAGCGAAAAGTCCTCCACTGCTGGGAAGACTGGAACAACGGAAGGAGATGTTGAGAGAATAAATGAAGGCCAGAAGACCTCTGGTCTGCCTTCAAGAAGAGGACTGGGAGAAAAGAGAAACCGGGATTTGAAGGGTGTCCAAGTGGGACCGGAAAAGAGGAAGGAAGACTTGTCAGATAAATAATTGCTGTTGTATTTTATATTATTTTATTTAACTTTAAATAGTTGGTTGTGTGATACTTACTATTTCCATATCATTGCAGTAATATTAAATACCATCCATTGTTTTTAGTTGTATAAACAATTTGTAAGTACTGTACTTAGAAATCAGCCAGCAAAGACTTAATAGCATGAGTTGTAAAAGACAGCAAACAGTGGTGCTTTTATTCTTCTAATTAACTTTACTGTACATGTGAATTAAGCCTGAGGAGGAAAGAAAATTCAGAGAGATGGTACAAAGAAAAGACCGTGGTAAAAAAAAAGAATCAGAAAAAAACCCCAACATCTTCACTCCTTTTTCAGGGGATAAACTAGAAGACAAGAGAGGTTATGCAAAGTTGAAAACAGGAAATTAAGATGACCAGAAAGGCAAAAAGAGAAGGATGGAAGAGAAAGAGAGGATGAAAGGCATCTCCTCTGAGTGATGGAGAGAGACCACAAGAAGGATAGCAGGATGAAAGAAAAGGAAGCAAAGTGAAATGAAGTGGGAGGAGGTTGAAAGGGAAGGAAATATATAGGATGCGATTCAGAGGTGAAGGACTTATTTTCACCCTTTGCAAAAGTGTAGAGTCCTAAGCAGGAAGAGAGGACAAGATAAAAAGACAGCCAGGGAAAGAGAATGACCACGAGTGTTTCTTTTCAGTTGAAAGGTGTTTGAAGAAGGGAGGAGAGGTTGAAAGAGCTGGCTTAAAAAATTTATTTATTCAAAGGAACGGGAGAAGAGAAACATGATAATCAGAGAACTCAATTCTGAACTGTGAAGTGCAAGAAGTAAAGAGAGAGAAAACTAGAATGTGAAGTGTTTTGTGTGTGTTTGTGTTTATGCATTTGCCTCTTTTAAATGCCACTGAAATTAAATTCATAAAACATAGAGGGAGAACGACAAATATTAACTCTCCCCAAAAATATTTTATTTGTTTGACCAGAATTGTGTGCAAACATGGGTCATTTATTAATAGAAATCATCTCTGTGGATTTGAGATTCTCTTCTCTTTTTTTCCTTTTTTCCTCACCACCCTCAAGAAAAAAGTTATAACTGCTCAAGAGCCCTGTTTCAAATATACACCCGTTCCAAAAGAGAAGAAAACAATCAATAGCACTGATTGATTGGTGGCTATTTTCTTGTCTTCCACCTCCTCTTCCTCCTCCACAAGCCTCCTCGGGTGTGTATCTGTAAGTGTGAGAGAGGACTCAGGGAGTAGCAGGATGAATCTACTATCTGTGTACCCATCCTTTCACCCACACACACACACACACCCTAGGACTCTAAATCACACTCATCTGTTTATGTTGACGTATATAAGTTGTGGTATTAGAGACAGTCGAGGAATCACTTATTATATAGTACACACAGTACACATAATAAAACCATGTACAGTTCAGAGACAGAGGTGATAGATGAAGAAAAGAAAGGTGATGACATGAGAGGGTTGAGCGATAAGTAGATGACAGTGGAAGAGGGAGTAATAATAATGGAAGAAAGTAAAAAGAAAAACACACGTAGCAAAGAATAGAGGAGGATTACGGTATAAAGGGATTGGTATAGGAATGATAAATCAATAAACATCTTGACAGTGAGAGTGAGATCCTTGTAACATCTTGTGTAACCAACACAGTTAGTGCATTGTGTCAAATGATGACATATAGAAATTGCTGGCAGAATTAACTGTTGACTAACCCAATACTTCTTCATCTCTGATTGACAGTGGGCCCTCTGATTGGTCGATACTGCGGGACCAGGGTGCCTCCTGAGATCCAATCATCTACTGGGATTCTCTCTCTGTCTTTCCACACTGACATGGCTGTGGCTAAAGATGGCTTCTCAGCTCGATATAACATGACCCACAAGGAAGTCAGTGAGAGTAAGTTTAAGTTAGCGCAGATTTTTTATATTTTAAAATGCATTTAGAAATGCTACAATATTCTAAAAGAGTCTAAATCTCTTCCCCTCCTCCTCTTGTAGCTTTCCACTGTAGTAATGCATTCGGTCTGGAGTCAGGAAAGATCACGGATGACCAGATCACTGCTTCGTCCAGTTTCTACGATGGACACTGGCTGCCACGTCAGGCCAGGCTTAATTACAATGACAACGGATGGACACCCAACGAAGACAGCAACAGGGAGTACATACAGGTACGAGTTTGTCCTCAACTGTGGAGCAAACAAAGTAGTATTCAAGGGGCTCCTCAAAATGTCATTCAAAATGACACTAATCTCTGTTAAACGTGAACTGAACATGCACCTACCGCTCAAAAGGTGAGGTACACCAACCTTGTCTGTCCCCTGGAAATTACACTGACACACAACTAATTTAGTTAATACGCTTTGAAGGAAGGGTAATGAAGTCTGGATGCGTTTTCTATTAACATATTAAGGAAATTTAGCTAATTTACAGATCTGGCAAGTCACAAAATTGTACAGAACGTATCGGTAAAATGTTCACTAACAAACGTTTTGTTTTCAACTAAATATTTGATCTTGCAATACAATATCCATTTGATCCCATGCTTTTGCTCCACACCAGCTGCTACAATTATTATTATTAGCCCTATTATCCTATAATCCTATATTATTACTTTTATTGATTATTAGTTTTTTATTTTATTTTTTTATCAGGACGTGGCACAAATCCAAGAATCCTTATGCTGAAATACAGATTCTTATTCTTGAAAAAGTTTACTCTGCCTAAACTAAAAGATTGCACTCTTATTTTTAACATCTTTTTTCTTGTGTTGACATATCACACATAATAACTCCACCACAGCTTTATTTCTCAGTGAATGTGTGTGTATGTATTTGTGTATATGTGTGTGTGTGTGTGTGTGTGTGTGTGTGTGGGAGTGAGAGAATAGGCGAGAGAGAGAGAGAGAGAGAGAGAGAGAGCGAGTGGGAGGTGTAGTGATATCAAGGTTTAACAGCTAGATGCCTGGGTAAGGCATTGTTTCCCATATTCTATCACAGTGCCAACTTTGTGCCATCCCTGTGCTGAGCCTGAGTTATGAGGCTGTCTGGGTGAGAGGGGAAGGGAAGTGTGAGGTTCACTCACCCCTCAGACAGAAATGAATTCAAACCAGCCCACAAGGCACTCTTCAGTGAGACCCGTCTGTAAACAACAGATTATCTTGTTGGGTGTCACCTTCCTGTAGCCTTACAATGACTGCCCACAGGTTTTGCTTTGCTCATTGCCAATAAGCTTTTTTGAAAAAAGAACAAAAAAGCTTGCAGGTTTTAGTCTTGATTTGTGCAGCTAACATATTCCATCCTCTTAGAAGCCTGTGATTAGATAGCCCAAGATGTGCTCCCTCTAAGAAATAATAATTGCTCAGAGAGACAAGAACCACACAAGCACCTCATCTATTCATTTGTAGGAACAATGACACAACCACAGACACATGTGGACTGGAAGCAGAAGTTCTGAGAGCTCCACTGTGGCCAAACTCTGGGCCTGCAAACACAGGAAGGGACTGTGGCCAAGAGGCAGCATGAGGCCAAGGTCCCATCAGTCTTACACATCCTTCCTGTCTCACCTCAGCTGTAAGCAGACTGCTCACTCTCTCCAGCTCACTCTCAAAATTAGCTGACATTAAAGAATTTGCTCCACAAGAATCACTTAAAGGACTCTCTTTTTTTTTTTTTTCTTCCTGATTTTGTTCCCCTGACATCCAGATTGTCCGCATAATCTCGTCAGTCCATGGAAAGACCCCGGATTCGGATTTTATTGTTCGTGACACATCAGATCGTTGTATAAAATTGACTTGACAGCTTGGCTGGGAATTAAGCTTCTACTTCTCTCATGTTGTCTTTCTGTCTCTCTCTGGTCATTGGTGTTGTGGTCGGGTCGCTGCGTTCCACAGAGGCTCTCAGCTGTTCCCCTGCGTTAACACCTAGCTGAGACCAAGGCCCCTGCGTGTGTGTGTGTGTGTGTGTGTGTGCAGCCTCCTGTCTTGATGAGCAGCTGTCATAAATGCCAACATGCCTCTCCTTCTAGCATCTTGCACCCCGTGGTCTCTTATAACCAAGTGTGTGCATGTGTGTTCCTGCATGTGTGTGTGATTGTGTTTGCGTGTGTGTTTGTTGAAGTGTGTACCCATGGACCTCAGGCATGTGTGTGTTGCTGTGTTGGCTCAAGAGCCATGTGTGTGGTTTAAATATCTCTCTAGTGCACATTTTCTAATGTAGCGTATGTGTTGTTCTGTTCTATTCTGTTTTATTCAGTTTGGTTCTGTTCTGATCTGGTCTGGTCTGGTCCAGTGAGGTGTGGTGCAGATTGATGATGTGGGATCTGGTGGCTCTGTTATTCTAACAACTTGGGTGATTGATGGGAAGCCTTCCCTGGGAAGGCTCACTTAGTAGCTCTCTCTCTCTCTTCCTCTCTCTCTTATTCCCTTACTCCTCACCTCTCCTCCTCTCATCTGTTCCTCTGCTCGGTTCTGGACTATCGATTAGTTGTCTTGGCGGATCTCTGTCTGGCCCTAAGCGTGCAGGCGTGTGTGCGTGTTTGTGTGCGCGCGTGTGTGTGTGTGAGACAGAGAGAGAGAGTGTGTGTTGGAAGTAATCTAAAACACCTGTCTCTCTGACAGATAACAAACACAGCATTTTACCTCCCCTGGTGTTTTGTACTATACTCCAGTGTGACACACAGCACACACACACACACACACACACCGCACACTCACAACAAGTTGTGATTAATCGACATGTTTCAACAGCTCCAATGGAGGAGAACAAATGTTACAACCTACTGTAGAACCTTTCTCATCTTCTGCTTGTTATTTGTCTGCAGCCTCTTTTTGTCTGCATTGCCTATATTCTCTTGCATATTCAGTTGTATTATATTAAATTTTATTTATATAGTGACAATTCATAACAAAGGTTACCTCATAATAATAATAATAGGACTAATAATAATAATTGTAGCAGTGGGCGTCCAGCAGGAACATGAGGGCAGCAGGAAGCCCGCAACCACAGATCCAAACTCTACAGCTCCAGAACCAGAAACACCTGCAGAAAGCGATAGGGGGAGAGAGTAGAGGGACAAGAAAGCACAAGACTATGGGAGAGGGAAGAAGTCGGGTTAGTAATGTGCATTAATGTTATAAGAATGCATACAGATGGAGAGGGAGAGGAGAAGAGAGGAGCTCAGTGCACCATGGGAAAGTCCCCCTGCAGTCTAAGGGTTGGGACCTGAGTCAGCCCTAAGGTTTGTCAAATAGGAAAGCCTTAAGCGTACTTTTAAATGTGGAGATGGTCTCTGCCTCCCCAAACCAAACTGGGACCTGTGTGTGTTTGTGTTTGGGGCTATAAAACCTTGTTTTATGAAGTAGAGGCTTGAATCTCAAAATCTCTTTCGCGATGGAGCAGAGAACATAATTCATGTAAACATGTTAAAAATGCGAAATACTCAGGTGTACCTCAGGTGTGCTGTGTTCCTGGGAAGAAACTGTTAATGGAACTTCTATGGTCCTCGACAAAATCATCGTAGACCCCAGAAGAACTCCTTCAACTTTCAGTAATGCAGAGCTCATTCAGTGGTGTCGAAAAATAAATTTTACTAAAAAAAAAAGAATTTTAAAGCTATTTATAACTTCTTGTGTGGATTAATACATTCGATCGAAGCTGTTTTCAAACCTGCTGTTATCATCATTTGATCCATTGAAGCACAGTGGTTCTCATTGGCAGGTGCTCCTCAAGAGCAGTGTTAAAATATATTTCCTAAACAATATCATCTCTTCTTTCTTCATATCACTTGCAAATTGATAGACTCTCTGAAAACATCTCTATTGTTCTTCTTGAGCTACTTATTTAGGGCACTGTGGAGCAAAACAAATGTGTATCTACTTTAGGGACCTTGAAATGAAGGAGTCTGAATTCTGCATACAGCACACAGTACACGGTCCATGTATAATGCAACATAGCTAGCAGCATGCCAGACACGTAGTGTAGCATCCACATTCAGGATGGGGAGGTGATTATGGCTATTGTATGGGAGGAAAGTAAACTGAGCCCCAGGTCATTACTATCAATCTGCCAGGAGAGAGAGACATAGAGAGGAGAGGGAGGGAGAAAGAAGGAGATGAGAAGAAGAGGATAAAGGGAGTGGTGAAGGTGAGAGTGGATGCTGATAAGTTCAGGTGTATATTTGTGTGTATGTGTTTAACCAGTTTAATGTTTGAAGAGCTCCAACATGAGGGCATTTTGTCAGGAGTATGATTTGGGTTGGGCTTTCAGTGGGTGTTTTTAATTTTGTAAGCAGTTTTTATTGTTGATAAGTTTTTTTTTAAAACATCACCATCATCAGTAGTATTGTCACTTTGTGTTTCAGCTTTTTATACACCAAACACTCCTCCAGCTGAATGATCAGTTGTCAGCTTTGTTTATGATGTTTTTATTTTTATCCACCAACAGGTGGACCTCCATACTTTGAAGGTGCTTACAGGCATCGCCACCCAGGGCGCCATTTCGAAGGAAACTCAAAAGGCTTACCATGTCACCACTTTCAAGCTGGAGGTCAGCACCAATGGAGAGGACTGGATGGTCTACAGACATGGCAAGAATCATAAGGTAGGCGAAATACAAAAACACTCAGCACATGCACAAACACAAGCCACATTTTCCTGCCAAAGCATGGACTGCAGTTCAGGGTGACTAGAGAAAGTCTGGATGCTCTTCGGTGTCACACATGCCGCAACATGCACTCACGTGGAAGAGTCAGAGAAAAATATGAGACGGAACATATGCAGCGAGAGCTGACCACAAGCCCAAAATTCAACTGGTGTCTGCAATTACAGCCGTACCACTGCTGTTCAGTTGGCTACATTTAAGGGTTTACGACCAAGCCAGAATCAGCACACGTCTCCAAGCTCCAAGTGATACCTTACATCATCGAACACAGCTACACTTAGACTGTGCAGTCTGCTTTTCGCATCCCATCTGGTTTCTGTTACTGGTCAGAGTTCTGCCTAATGTTGACCTGGTTGGACTGTTTTCTAAGCTGTTTCTCTCAGAGGCGTTAAAACATGATGAATCATCAGTGAGTGTGCTGCAGTCTGGGGGTGCCGATTAGAAGAAATGAAGCAGACAGTACAGAGGGTCTTTAAAATGGTTGCAACTGCAATTAAAGTACAGGAGCATTCCAGTGGTTGTGGCTGCTTTTTCCATCACAGCCGTTCTCCCCCTGCTATAGAGCTCACATATGTTTGTCCTGCGGTGTAACACCACGTCTACCTTTGTGCTATAAACCCTTATTCCTTCACTAATGCATGCACACACACTCACAGATGTATATATAAAAATGCTTATTTTGCTGTGAGAGGGAAACAGGAGATTCAGTCTAACCATCTGGGGTTCCTCTGTGGACTGCAGATCCCATAAGGCTTATAGCTGCTGCTAACTCCCAGCAAAGTGATTGATGGATAAACCACAGTTGAGTTGTGAAAAAAGACAGAAAGGGAGAAAATAAAGAAAGAAATTGAGGGATGATAGAAGGAGGACAAGGAAGGGAGAGTAAAGCAAGTTTTTTTAAATCAGGTTTATGGCTATAAAGCTTAGTCAACCAAAATTATAATTCTTTGATTGGCTTAGTATGTGCAAATAAGCCTACGCTTCTGCAATCTGGAAATTGCTCAACTAATCAGTCAGTTCACCATTCAGTTGTTTTGTCAGTCAAATAGCGATATGCTGCTGACACTAGGCAATGAAACAATAAAAATCCAATGTTCAAAATGGATTAATGATGATGTTTGGAGGTTATTTGCTGGTGTCACCACCCATAATCCCCCTTGATTCCCTCATAACCCTGAAAAGCTGCTTCAGAGTCAAATGCCTAGGGGAGACACAGAGGGGTTTGTGTACATGTATGTGCATATCAATGTGTGTGTGTGTGCTTTAGGATAAATCAGCAGCAGCTTCTAGTAGAATATCCCTCTCTTGTCTTTTAAATACGCACACACACCTCTTGCCAACTGGTAAGGGTCTTTTGAGCCATTTGGCCCCCTGGTGAGAGAGTCTGCTCAGTAATCTGGTGGTTCGGCTCATGGTTGTCGGGCATTTCATTTGGTGCACTACAGTATATCATCATCCCATCTGCACATTATCTATAAATATATGAAAATACTGTATACATGCTTATAATTTGGTCTCTATGTTATGGTGCTTCCTCTATCCTGACAGAGAGAGATGAAAAAGGTAGCAAAGTTAAAGCAGAGAGAGTTGAAAAAAGACAAGGAGAGTTGTTTATTCATTTATCTGATGATGAAATAAGCGTGTCAGCATCTTGGAACCTAATGTCCCTTCTCAGCTGACATACCTCAGACGGCCAGTCAGCATCGGCCTTGCCATGCCAACTGTCTCCTGCAACTTTGGTGGTGTAAATGAGGTTGTGGGTTTAATGTTATATAAATAGCTCAACAGCAATGGCCAAGAAGATCTTTTGGCAGAGCTTTTTAGTTTGGGTGTGGAAAATGCTGTGTCTGCATTGAAAGGACATTTCAAGGAAAGGTTTTTCTTTATATAATTGAGAGCAGACCCTGGATCATTTCAAACAAGGATCAGTGGTAAGCATGTCAGATTTTTCTTTTTCTGAACTTAAATGTACACACAAGCCACATAGAATAATTTATTTATTACTTTCTTTCAAGATAAAGTGGCTGTTCGACTAACGCAAGGGATATATAGAAGTGAACAAGCTCCTGTCTGGTTAACTTGTTGAACCTGCTCTGAACTGTCCATTTATCCATCCATCTCTCTCTTGACATGTTCATTCACTCACCCCTTCACTAATTCTCTTAAAATTTCTTCATCCATCAAATCTCCCCTCCCTGTCTTCACACTCACTCTCTGCACATCTTTGTTCACCTTATCCTTCCCCTCTTGCACTCTTTTTCATCTCTCCCCTTTTCCCTCTCTCGACACTCCATCATTTGCCCTCCCTCCCCACACATGTTTCTGAGAAAGTCATCATGAAATAAGACAGGCAAGCTTCGGCTGCTCGAACAAATGACTTTCTGTGCTTGGCTACAGTGATGGTTTTGGTGGCTGGGTGTGTGTGTGTGCGTTAATCTGGAAGAATTATTGAATTAGTGTTTTATGAGCAAGAGGCATTAAAGGAGGACAAAAATTAATGGGAGCCACATGGATAGAGAAAAAAGTATGAGTCTGTGCTCATGCTAACACACAACTCTGTATCCACACAACAACAAAGACACACACAAATACATGCATGCGGATTTATGTATGTTTACAGCCTCGTTCTTTTTGTATGTTTGCCTCAGATGAGTAACTCTTAAGAAAGCAGTCACTATGCAAATTTGACACACGCACACACTCTGGTTTTAAACATCTGGGAGCCAGCCCAGGGGCGGCACCACTGTCACACAACATCACAATGATTTGTGCGATCTGTAATGTATTTGATAATGTCATTAAAGACCCGTTGTGAACCAGATGGGACATATGGAATACATGTTAACTTGCAGAAACGTTTTGGAGCGAGTAATATTCATACATCATTTGTTCCTACATTTTACTGACAGGCCCACAAATGACAGATACTGAATCAAGACATGCACTAGAGAAAGAGGGGAAAGAAGCAGATGGGCAAAGCATAAGTCAAGTATAAGAATACCGGGTGAACAAGATTATATTAGAAATCATCTTTGCAGAGCCAATATGCTGTGCTGCTTTGCTATTGGAATTAAAAAGTTGAGATTCCCAACCAATTTGTATTTATTTGTTTTCTTTCCCTGTCTTATTATCCATAAATGTTTATTTCCTCTGTTCCTGTTTTTACTGCGCTGAAGCCATTTTTCAAATCCCCTCCTGATGACCAGGTCATGTCAGATCATTTGAACTTAATAAAGCAATAAAGACACTGAAAAAAAAGAAGATAAAAAGTGTTCAGTGATCAAAATGGACGTGGGCCTTATGGGAGTGTTTTTCAGTGACCTGAGGTCTCAAGTTAAGAAATGATGTTGTCTCAGTTTGAGTCTTCATCTGGAGGAGTCTGAGACCTTTTGTTGGTAGAGGTAAATTTAAGATTGACGTGATACAATTGTCATTATGTAGCCCTGCTGAAGTGCTGCAGGCAGAGCTGTCTGTGGTCATTACAACACTGGACCTCGGCCAAGACCAAAACCTCCAATTCCCACCTTAATCTGTGGGAGGGAGGATGGATGGATGGAGTGCGATGGAGGAAGCAGACATGGATGGAATGAGAGGGAGGAAGTGGGATTGTGATGAGAGGAAAGTGTTGGAGAGTTGAAAATAGCAAAGAAAGAAAGAAAGAAAGAAAGAAAGAAAACACAAGCAAAAGGTCTACCAGTCAAGCATTGAACTGATAGAGAGGGGAGAAAATGAGCTGTGCAGAGGGAGGAAGAGAGGTGGAAACCAAAAGGAGAAAACCGAGGTTCATAGGGGAACAAGTGAGTGAAGGAAAGAGGCAGAAGGGGGGGAAGAAGTGTTCACAGGGGAACCACGGAGCAAAAGAAAGAGGGATGGACAGATGAACAGAGGCATGGAGGAGAGGAGGAATAATGAGAATAACAGACAAGGGTGTTGACCACAAATCCCTCTGGATAGATCAGAGGTCTCGGCAACACAGCCTGGAAGGATGTCAGGAGAAGGGAGTAGTGGGAGGAGGGTGGGGCGAGGCGAGGTGAGGGAAATCAGGAGGGAGGGAGAGGTCAGAGGAGAGAGGGAGAAAATAGTGTGTGACAAATGAAGAAAGAAAAGCTGAGAGAAAAAGAGCAGAAAGGGACAAAGGGGGATATTATAAGGGTGCTCTGTGTCATTTGGTTTGTGAGATTTGTGGACTGTACTGTCACACTTTCCATGACTTAGCTGTCAAAGACAGGTTACCTCCCTGAAGTCTGTGTATGTGCAAAGGTGTGTGTGTGTATGTGTGTGTGTGTGTGTGTGTGTGTGTGTATTTGTCCTTGTGTGATGAAATGAGAGGAGATGGGGGGTGTTTTACTATTTTATAACTCTATCCACACACCTACACGCAAAACACACAGCATGGACATTTGAATAATTCAGCATGTCTGCACTGTTCCTTGCTGGCTGAGTGACTGTGGCCCTGCCGGCTCACGACACACACACACACACACACACACACACACACACACACACACACACACACACACACACACACCTGTTATTTTCTTTCCCACCAGGTGAACATGTTTCTCGTCAAGCTCCTATTCTGTCCTGTAGTTACACGTTAGACCTGGTTAGTTGCCTTTTGACTCCAAACCAGAAGCGGCTACACAATATGTGTCCTTCTGCCCTGTACACTATTGTTATTCAGTAGAGTAGGTGTGTGTAAATGAAGGTGAAAACAGTATTCACTCCATGTCTATCCCCTTTGACCTTCACTGAATACAATTTGAAATGGATAGATTTCTCTTGCTTGGAGTTGTTCTTATAGTATTGGTGTTAAACAACATTTCCGCTTTTTTGTTTTGGCCTATATGTGTGTGTATGTGAGAGAGAGAAAGAGAGTCTGTCTGTGTGTGTTTTGTGTAGGTTTGTTAATGGTCAGATGTTTCCACCCGTGTTAAGAGATGAGGCAAATTGACACCACAAACACTGGGTTGAACTGATGCTTAACTTTACACCTTCTCTCTCTCTTTCTCACACACACACACACACACATACACACAATAACCTGAGCTGGGTTGCGGGTGGAGTCCATTAGCTGATTAGCCTTTTAGAGAGAGGCTGTTAACTGTGAATTTAGGAGTGTAAGACCTCAGAGATGCTACATATCCCCTTACACCTCCTCAGTGTGTATTCTCATTGCAGAGCCAAAACCTGGATGAGCTTTTGTTTAATATATTTTCACAAAAGTATTTGTCCATAATTGTACAGTTTAACAGTTTAACACTTACTATTAAAGTACAAATTAATCTACGCCAAGCAATGTAATGCAAATGAAAGGAGACCTATTATACTTCTTTTCCAGTCCGATATTGTAGTTCTGTGACTCCTGTATGGCAGCTTTGCATTATTCAAAGTTCCAAAAAATTATTTTCTATCTTATACTGGCTCTTCATGTGGGCCTACATTTCAGCCTCTGTCTGAAACAAGCTGTAGATGCTCCTGTCTCTTTAAGGCCCCCCCTCTCAAAGCCCACTGTCTTCTGATCGGTCAAGACCTGAAGCATGTTACCAGGCTGCTGTTGTCGCTGAGCGGTAAAGACAGGCTGAGCGAAGCTGCACCGTTGCTGTGTGGAGCACATGACCATGTATGGATCACCGGCTCCGTCTAGCTCCATATCACGTAGAACAGAGCCATTGGTAGAAAAAGCAGTTCAAAACGTTCAGCGTTCAGAACAGGAGGAAATCTGAGGTTTTTGCTCACAGGGATTTCTTTTAAATACTTTAACATCATTATTTGAAGCTTTGGCCATGTTTAACACGAACATCCAACATTATAACACTGTAGATAAGTCATAAAATGTGGAAAAGAACAATAGGTCTCCTTTAAACCAGGGAAAACCTGAGCATAGATAAGTTTACCTTTCAATACTGGCTGTTTAATATACTGTACATTAACAAATAACAAGTGACACACATTGCACATAAGGCTTCAAGGGTTCCAATGTGGGTTGATAACACATTGTAAAATCTGCACTATGTAGAAAAACACATTTAAATTTTGGCAGTGGGGTCAGCTTAGCATCGATTCAGAACATTTAACCATTTCCTGACGGATGTCCTAAAGATAGATCAGTATGTGTGGCGATGAGTTCTAACAGAGATCATTGCTGGTATTTTCCTATCATGTTTTCAGTCTGCTACCGAAAGGATTTCAGTTTAATGAAGTGACTGTAAAACTGCAGTTGTGACAGTGAAAGGTTTGCATCAAGTAGAAGCTAAAATACAGCTGCTGCTCTGTTTGGTGACCCTGAACAAAACTGGTAATAGAGAAACAAATGGACACTAGATTGGTGAATCAAGACTCGTGCAGTATGCATACTTACATACACACACATAAAACCACATGCATACAATTGTGTGGGCTTTTTACTATATTTGTGGGGTCCAAACACCCACTTTATGGGTTCTGACAGCTTTGTGTGGACCAAAATGCTGGGCCTCACAAGTTTAAGACAGTTTAAGAGACTTGGTTTTAGGGTTAGAGTTAGAATTAGGGTGGTGTTAGGGTAAGGGGATAGCGAATACATTATGTCACTGTCGCGTCCCCACAAGGATAGTGACAAAAGGCTGTACGCACACACACATTCTCACACTTTTGCTGAGGAAATGTTTCAGTGAGCACCAAGGGAAATCAGAAAACACCCGCCAGCCCCCAACTCTTCCAAAGAGTGAGACTTCATAATTACACTTTTACACACTGACACTCACACACACTTGTAATTACAGTCCACAATCCTATTAAGTCTTTTGGGGCCTTTAGGCATTTTTCCATCATTTAACTGGTGACAGTCTCTGGTATTAAGGCCATTGTAAGGGCATGAGTTCACTGGGTCTGACTTTATATCGTACACCCAGTGGGTCATGGGTTCAATTCCCAGCTGGCCTAGTAGCTTGCTACTGTTCATGTAAGTCAGAAACCCCTTTCATCCATATTTTGTCACCCCTGACTGGTCCTGCTGTTTAATGGATTGGGAACAGGAGGAAAATAGTGGATTACACACACACACACACACACACACACACACAGACTCCTAAAACAAAGCGAACATCTATAAATGAGTACCCAAGCAAGTAATTGCAAAGCCTTTGGCTCTGGTGAATGCTGTTTTCTGCTCTCTGTGATAAACACACTATGTTGTGTTTTCAGTACTGATGTAACATAATAGAAAGAGTGTTAGAGACACAGAGGGAAAACAGCCTTTGAGGTTCTCTAATTAATGATATATTTTTCTTAAATTTACAACAGTATATCATCATGGCAGTGAGAGAGAGAGAGAGGCAGAGAAAGATGTGTCGAAAAGAAAGACAGAGGATAGAAAGTGAAATGATAGGCAGAGGAGCAGAGGCCCAGCTGTGTTTTATGTGGTGAGCCCAACAGAGATGACAGTTCTAGGCAGAGAGAGAGACATGGCACTCTGTCAGACAGACAGAGATATAAAGTCATGGTGTCAAAAGACTGCTTCCGGCCATGTGCGCTTGCATTCACTTTCTTTTTTATCTGTATTTGTGTGTGTTTTCGAAGGAAATTATTTGTGTGCGTTGTGTGTGAAGTGTGGGAGCTGGAAGGGCACTTTGTAAGACAGTGGAAAGACACCCTGTGTTCTTTGGTGTGTGTGTGTGTGTGTGAGACAGCTGTGTTTGAAGTGCATTTGTGAGTGTGTGTCTGTGCGTTGAGGGGCGACAAAGTGTGTTTTTCTTTGCTCTCTGTGCATGGAGGACTAACAATTATGTTTTCCTGTGTGTGCGTGTGGTTAAGTCAAGAGGACGTGAGAAGAGGATGCTCTCCCACATACTTACACCCTTGATTTATTACACACTGCATTCCCTCAGATTGTCTGTGTAAATGTGTTGGAAAACCTTTGCACTAATTTCTTTTTTTGTCAACAGAAACAATATATTCAGTGTGTGTGTGTGTGTGTGTGTGTGTATGTGCACGTAGAAGTCTGTTTTTCCCTCGTGTTAAATTATGTTGTCCTGAGTCAGTTTAACAATAAAACTGTCTAGTCCAAACCATAAATATTGTTGCTCTAGATACCTGTTGTGTAATAGTCTAGTTTAATGTCCTGTGCACTGATTTGGACTTTTTAAATGGTTGGCTGTTTAGTTATCTTACAGTTGTCAATGTAACTCCTTCTAAAATTACAAATTGTCATTATTACATGTTTGTATATTCCAATGTTAAACAAATATTACACACTGTGTAAATAAGCTTAAATAGTTTTAGAGTTTTTGGTCGGTGTGTTTTTTAACTGTGGACAGAACTATGCTAGTTTCCCCCCTGATTCATGTTTTTATGCTAAGCTAGGCTAAACACAGTCTGACGCCACCCTAAACCCACAGATATGCAGATATGTCTGTAAAGACTTTCAAGGTAATCCAGCCAAAGATATTTCAGTCAGGACAAAAGTTGTTTACCAACTAATTGACCGACCGACAGACCAACTGACAGTAATGATCAGACTGACAATGTGGCTAAAATCTTAGGACGTGAACAAAATGTCTCTCTAGGAACAATATCAGGATTAATAAGCTTACTCCACTTCCCTCACCTTTTTCACTGAAAACTTTTTCTGGAGTAAAACAGTCACATGCATATATCAAAGCAAAACAGACAGAAATTCCCTACAGACATTGATGTATATCATTCAATTCCATCTGTTCCCCTCTCCATATAGGTTTTCCATGCCAATGCTGACGCTACGGAGGTGGTTCTCAATCGGATCCCTCAGCCAGTCCTGGCCCGCTTCGTGCGAATCAAACCTCAGACGTGGAAAAACGGCATTGCTCTGCGGTTCGAGCTTTACGGCTGTCAGATTACAGGTAAGAGAGATGAAGCGGATTCTTCTGTAGAGTTTCTTAGACCTTTTCTGGCCCATCTCCCCATGGGACGTACTGGCTTATACATCGGGTCAGAAGGTGGGTCATACCAAAAATCACTCCCTTAGAAAATTATTTCCTGGAACAGAAGAAGGAAATGTGAAAGGCTTATTTTTTTTTTCTATTAATTCGACCTAATGATAAATAATTCCTTAATTTGTCCTTCCATCAATCCATCCAATGCTTCTATTCATACTTTCCTCTGTCATCTGTTTCTCTTTCTTTCACATGCACACAACACACCCACTCTCATGTGCACTCATGCTCTTGCCCTCGCTCTTTCATATACATATCCTCCCTCTCTGTCTCCCACTCACACGTTGCATGCACGCACGCACACACACACGCAAAAAGAAACACACTCAGTCCTAATAGAATAATACTGGTGTGTGATGTGTGGGTGATAACATCAGAGAGTAACAGGCTCTCAGCTTTCATCTGCAGCCCTGGCAAACAAACACGATTTCAACCAGCATAATCAGCTCAATACTATAAATAGATAAAACTTAATTAGACTGTCTGTGTTTGTGTGTCTGTCTGTGCGTTACGGAAATGGTAAGAGAGAAAGAGAGAGAGTTTCAATCCATTGGAGTGTGTGTGTGTGTGTGTGTGTGTGTGTGTGTGTGTGTGTGTGTGTCCCAGCACCACTGTATCATTATTAGGTTAGGGCCTCTCTCTGCTGCCATTGAGAGGGACAGATATGCTCTTATCTAGGCGGGCTATTTCAGCACCCACACAAATCACAATCACACCAAAACAATATGATACTGCTTTTGTGTGTGTGTGCGTGTGTGTGTGCGTGTGTGTGTGTGTGTGTGTGTGTGTGTGTAAGTGAGGGAGAGAAAGAGAGAGAGAGCACTCAAGAGACATGGACGTGGCAAAAATAAGTTTTCTTTGCCTGTGTTCTTGTCTACCAATTTTTTTTACCCTGTTTTAACAAGTGAAATTGCATTATATATATCACCCTAATTTTCTGACTATACTCTCAGCAGCGACAACCAATTCAACACATCTTTTGGCCATTTCTGTTTCTCTCTGTATCAACCATCTCTGCTGCCTTGTAATGTCTGCAATCCATCTCGGGCCTGAGGAAAACACTGACTTTATATGCAAAATCTTGACAGTTTCAGACTTGGCTTTTGTTGAGAAGCACAACAGAGTTTTTTTTTTTTACTTTAGAAGTAAATAGAGCCTCAGTTAGGTATGTCTATAACCTGCAGAGAAAACTTTATAACCAAACATACCTGCTAATAGCAAGGCAGTATTCTTCCTTTTTCTTTCCCTTTACATAGACATATTGACAAGCACACACCTGAACGCACTGCCAGGGGGAATGTGATAATGCCTTACACAGGCCTATAAAGCAGTCAGTCAGTGACATGTCATTAAAGTAAATCACACTTTTATGTCTCTCTCTCTCTACTTTTTTGCCATTTTCTACCCATCCCTCTTCAGTGTCTGTCTGTTTATTCTTCCTTCTCATTCTACTTTGTCCTCTGTCCTTCTGTTGCCTTTGCTGACAGCTTCCTTTCCCCTTATTCTCCTGTTGTCTCTCATTTTCTCCTCCCTATCCCTTCCCTTAAATCTTCCCTGTCCCTGCCTCATTCATCTCTTCGTTCCTCCATCCCTCCTTCTCTCCTTCCTTAATCTCATTTTATTTTAGCCCTGCAGCATCTATCAATCATTTATTTTTAGCAACTTTATCGTTTTTCTCACCAGGCTTGTGTAGTGTACGCGTTTGCAAAGCTATACGTGTGTGTATGCAGTCGTGTGGATGTGTTTCAGCTATCAACGGCCTCAATGATGTACTTTACGGCTTTGTACGACTCTGGTATCATGAAAAGCACAGTGGAAGTGTGTGTGCACCCATGTGTGGGCTAAACATCAGAGTATGTGAGTGGAAATGTGTTTCAACCTGTGTGAGAGACCTTGACTATTCAAATTATATGTGTTAGTGCATGTATTGCTTAGTGCATGTCTGTTTGTGTGTGTGTGCGTGTGAATGTGAGTTTTCATGCTGGTGTGCGATATCTAGCTATTTCTGCTACTGTGATCTCCAGAGATGATATTCTCATCCACTCCCGCTGCACTCCTGTATTAAAAAAGCCTGCTGGAGTGTAGCAGCTTAAATAGATAGATGCAAAAATAAGAAACATAGAATAAACAAAATAATAATAGAATTTTCTTCTTGCTAATCAGTTTTCACGTCTGCCATAGAGCTGGAGGGAGCTCATCTAGCATGGTCCTTGCTGTTGTTGTTTATTGTTGATTCCTTATTTACCATAGTGAGGCGCGGTTGCAAACGTCACAGCATTAAACATTCATCTCCATGTAGACCTGAAGAATGTCACCATCAATCAACGTCACCCTTCACTGTCAATCTGCTCTCTCTCTTGCTTTTCACTAGCACCCCTCTTTATCTTTCCCACCCTTTCTATTCACTTGCTCTCCCTACAGTCCATCTTTCTGTTTGACCTTTTGTCTATCTCTTTATCTCCTTCTTGTCCTTTAACTCCTCTTCCTCACCTTTTATCCTCTTTCTTCTTCTTTTTCTTTTCCTCCCTCACATCTTCTTTTTTTATCTCTCCTTTTATCCCACATTTTTTTATACATTTTTTTCAAATAGAAATGGTCACTTTGTTTTGTTCCCTTTGCTTTTTTTCGTTATTTGTGGAAATAACATATTCTGCTTGTTAGACTAAAACACATTTGTCAGTGTAATAATCAGTATCCCTTTGATCTGCAACATGCTTTCATTTAGTGCTTCCATTTGGGAGTTTTCTGGCTAAATTCCCCAC